>NW_026068068.1:2233936-2353632 GCF_014885135.2 Alexandromys fortis | reverse complement strand
TGTACTTCTGTACTCTGTCTCTTTAAAGACTTTACCCTTTTTCTTTTTAAGACATTAACTTTATTCTTTATATTCTTTTTCTTCTCTTTTCCAAGCCTACGTACATTTATCCAACAATGTGATCCATAAAGGTCTTTTATGTCTGAATCTGTTTTACTGTGAATCTGTAATTTTTTTCACTATCCAGGAGCATTTTTTAAAATGTTAAGCACTTCTTAAAAAACTTAAGTTGCACCATGTACAGGTAATACGGTACTGCCTGTGTCCTGCCCAGTCTAAACCTTGACTGTGCTGTTATTATGGCAATTACAGTAGTTCCTGCCTGAGGTCAGCACAGTTCAGCATGGAGCAGCCACTCCTGCCTCAGATCCATTTGGTGCCCCTGAGCCATACAATTCCAGGCACACAGCAATCCACATTGGAGCCACAATCAGCAGTTTAATTCTGAGACTGAGTGAGTGTGCAGCACAGAAACTCTTTTCATCCAAGTTACAGCCAAATCTGACACGCAGAGCACTGCGCAGACTGAAAACATGTCTCTGTATGGCAGCAGGAATCCGCCATGCTCTTCCGCCTGCCTAAGCCTGATTCTGCCTTCTGCCCAGGTGCAGGCGGGAAGCGCTGAGCCATTGGCACAGTCTCAGAGCACTCTCCTCCGATCCCAAGCGGGAACACAAACTTCCAGTCCCATAAAAGCCTTGAAATGCTTTAAAGCCAGAGTTCACGCTGGCAGCACAGTCCCCAGGAAGCAGCGCTTTAAAATGACGCAGCTTTTTTTCTGCTGCTGTTGCTGAATCAGGAAATTTTTCTACAGCGCGCCACCAACAAATAGCAAAAATCTGTGTTAAACTCTCTCTCCCTTATTTTTAAGCCTTCTCAGGTTTTTAAGTGGATTTATCCCCACGTTGGGCGCCATCTGTTGAAATAGGAGCGGCGGCAGGGCTGCGTCCCCGGCACCCGGCTGCCCGCATGGCTAGCTATGCCCGAAATAATTACACGGAAACTGTATTCTTTTAAACACTGCCTGGCCCGGCTAGTTCCAGCTTCTTATTGGCTAGCTCTTGCATATTGTTCTAACCCATTTTTAATATTTTGTGTAGCCCACGAGCTGGCTTACCAGGGAGGATCTTAACCTGCATCTGTCTGGAGCGGGAGAATCATGGCGACTCCTTCACTAAGCTTCTTTTTTCCCAGCATTCTCTTCTGTCTACTCCACCTACCTAATTTTCTGTCCTATGAGGGCCGAGGCAGTTTCTTTATTATTAACCAATCAAAGCAACAGATAAGATACAAGACCCACCTCCATCAGATGGATAGATAGATAGATAGATAGATAGATAGATAGATAGATAGATGCTCTATCTTAGTTACTGTTCCATTGCTGTGAAGAGATACCATGACCAAAAGAAAGCATTTAATTGGAGGCTTGCTTACAGTTTACTGGAAGTCTAATCCATGATCAAAATGGCAGACAGACATGGCACTAGGGCAGTAGCTGAGAGTTTACATTTGATCTGCAAGGTGTTGGGGAGGGAGGCAGGTTGAGTTGGGTGGACTGAGCCTGGTAGGGCCTTATGAAACCTCAAAGTCTATCTTCAGAAGCATACCTTCTCCAACAAGGACACATCACCTCCTAATCCTTCCTATAAAGTCTACCAGTTGAAAACCAAGTATTAAAATATATGAGCCTATGGGGGGGGGGGTCATTCTCATTCAAAACTACCACATTTTCCATTGCCATGAAATTTTATTTGTGGGTAGCAACTCCCATATTGTAGGTCAGGGGTTCTCTCTTCCTGGAATTTAAAGTGAACACAGGTCTAGGTCAATAACTACAGACCATTAGGAAACTGTACTAGTTCTCTTTCTTGCTGAGGGCCAAAAGGGTGTAACAAAAACAATTTGGGGAGGGATTTGTTTTGGGTCACAGGTGGAAGTGGAATCCACTATGTCAACAAAATCTTGGTGAGAAGAGGTCTAGCCACTGCAGACAGAACCCGAGGCAGCTACTCCTATTGTATGTGTGAGAGACACGCTAATACTCAGCCCTTTCCGTTCGGCCCAGGACTCCAGCCTGTGGGAGGGTGCCACTTGTGTTCCCCAAGGTTCATTTCTCCTCAGTTAAACCTGACTGGAAATACCCTCACGGATACCCAAAGGTATGTCCTCTGGTTGATTCCAAATCCTGTCAGGTTGACAATCAAAATTAACCATGTTGACATCTTCAGGATTCTGAAACAGGACATTGTAAACAATTGGCAAGAAGGTGCTCACATTCGTCTTTGTTCAGTGAGCCCTGGAGAGGATGAGAAAGGTCAGGCGTTAACGACTTCTAGGCAGGACATAGTGGACAGAAGCATCTCACCAGATGTTTTCCATAGCAGTCATGTTGAAGCAAGGTCAGCACTGGAATAACTCCGGTGCAGTCGGACTTTGGGTCCACTCTCCCATTCCCCTCAAATGTGCTTTTCTAGCATGGCCTTTCCTCTAAACTAGTGCTCACACTTTTCTGCCTGGAACAGCCTTTCCTTCTCCTGCAGCTCAAAAATACTGCAGTTCAGCAACCTTCAAGACCAGGTTTAAACCTCTGTCAAGGACCAGCCACAAATATGCAAATAATAAGACAGAAAACATAGGAAGTATCAGGAGGACATTCCAGTTACTGAAATCCTGAAATTCACCCACTGTCGATTGCGTTGGGTGGGTTACTCAGTCTAGGGGTTTGTAACCCACCCTGCAATCAGTTATTCCAGGGTCTTGAAGGGGCACTACCTGGAAGGGAATGAGCTAGGACAGAAGAATGAGGCCAAGCAGATTTGTCAAAGCCCCCTTTATTAGGATCATGGTTGCTGCTTATATAGCCCCTGGATGAGGGCTTGGTGGACAGGGCACGGGATCTCGCCGCGTGGTCCTGGTCACGTAGGCTAGGTTACATTCGGTCAGGTAGGCCAAGAAGTCACGAGTTGCCACACCTGGTTCCCTGGATAGCTGGAATGTGAGGCAGGTTCCGCTAACAGATAACTGTTAATTGGGTGTGAGGCAGGTTCTCTCAATAGAACATAATTATGGGTGTGAGGCAGGTTCTCTCAATAGAACATAATTATGGGTGTGGGGTTCCCTGCAGACTCCCCAGGGTGATGGTTCCTGTAATGATTTTTAGGGGGGAAACGGCTCGTGACACACCCACAGTTATTTTTCCATAGCTTTTATGCCCAATGTCAATTGCGGGGGGGGGGGGGTGTAGCAAAAGACTTTATTAACATGATACAAAGGATAACTCACACAGTCAATCACCTTACCACTTTGAGACATCTAATCATCAGCATTCTGTTGTCTAGGTAGCAAAGGTGCTCTGGAGTCCATCCCTCCCCAGGTGACCTCTTAGTTACAAAAGCAGGAGCAGAAGTATGTTTGCATATCCTGACCACCTGTCAGGATGGCGTGGATTTATCTTAATTTCAAAAGAACAAGCAGTCACATCCTGAGTTGGTACGGGCAACTATGCTTGTCAACCTCCAAATTCTTGGACGATCAGACAAGGTGGAAATAGCCCTGCATTTTCCAGCCTCCACAGTTCCTCTCTTTTTATTAATTTTTATAAACCCTGTGCTTCTGCAACACGACACATAATCATGTCTGCATTAGGTGAACACTTTCCCGTTTCCCAGACTTACCTGTCTTCAGTACCTGTAGTCTTAGGAGTCTGGGAGGAAAAAGGATCAACACCCACCCACCCACCCCCCATCCACTTCCCCTCCCACCCCGCAATGACTGCCAACCTCCGCAAACAAAGGATTAAGGGAGAAAATTGCTTTTGGGCTCTGTGTCTTGAGAAAATTTCTTGTTAAGAGAGTTCATCTGCAATTAGATACTGTTTTGTGAATAAACATGTCTCCATGGCTACAGTCTCCTAATTAAAGGATAGGAGGATCACCAAGGTTAGGAATGCCCTTTTCAGTTGGTCTAGAGTGCTTCTTAACAATTTCTAGCTGTATCGAAATCTAAATTTTTTATTAAATATGTTAAATCCATGTACCCATAGGAAATGTCAAACTTTTCTCAACATATTATTGTGAACTACAGCAGTTACAAATATTAAACAGTCAATATCATAATTTTAGAGTGGAAATTAACAATAAACACATAATTTGTCATATCACAATTCTCTTAAATCCATTCTAATCAGAAGACAAGAAAAGGTTTCTTTGATAGGTGAGAGTCCAACCACATTGCTGCTTTTAAGTAATTGTCCCAGGCTCTGAGTAACATCAAAAACCCTTAGGCTACCCTCCTGACATTTGAAGATGTGCTACCAGTCACTCCTTGCCAGGAAAAAGTTTAGGTCTCAGTTCTCAGGTCCTGTATTACAGCAGCAGATTGAATACCATACTGTCAAAATGAGTTCTGTGTCCCAAAGAATAAAACAGTCAAATGTTCAGTCTGTTTCTGGTCCAGCTCCAAGGTAAACAGGATTCACTAGGTCTGGAAGTCTGCATAGCAAGTCCATTAAGAGGCTGGAAATCACCAGTCGTCACCATGATCTCATTTGCCTTTTCAGACTGCAGCAAGCTGTTGTCAGGATCGATCATGGCAGAAGCAGCAGCAGACTCAGTGGCTGTGTGGGTACTGAGTGTTGGGACCTCTTGGTCCCACAGAGATCAGGAACCTCTTTCTGCTTCTCCTATGGTGTCATCAGCTGCTGCGATGTCTTCAGGACTGGCATCCTCTGCTGTACATGCAGTCATCCCATCCAGCTTTATTTTCTTCCTGTGAAAACAGCACAAACATATCCTCAACCCAAATTAATACAGGGTCAGGTCTTTTTCATAATCCAGGGCAAGGGTTTTTTCACCTTGTCTTAGCAAAGGTTGCCTTGGAGCCATCATGCCAAATCTGTCCCCAGCAGATTGCTCACAGTCATCCATAAAAGGTGTATGACTTAAGGCATTATGTGGTGATTCTTAATTCTTCTGTTTTTAACCTTTTAAGTTGTTTTCAAGGAGCTATGGGCATGCCCCACAATTCCTTTTCGCCATTAACAAGATATGCAGGTCTTCCATTGGAAGAAGCATTTGTAAAATTTAGTATTACATCCTTTAAGGGATCTTTTGCTACAACTTTAGGAGAAATAAAGGAATATAGCTGTGCCATTGCAGCAACAATCATCTGGGAAAAGATTATTAATCTGGCCTTCAAATTGAGCAAATGCAATTGCCCAAGAATTAAAATAACCAATCAATTTGTTGCTTAGTATAAGGAACATTGATCATAGCTGGTTCCCCACCAAAATATCTCCTAGATTCCATCCTGCTCTTCTGTGCTAAGCAGGCTATTGCTTCAAAATAAGGGTTTAATACCTAACTGGTGAAAACGAAAAGGTGCAGCCATAGAAGCAGGCCATTTGCCATAAAACTGCTGTAGGAGTAAGTTTTGTAGGTAATATACATGCTTGCCAAGGTGATAATTAATATAATTAATTATATGATAANTTCTGTAGCTGTCTGCTGGAATTTGGATCACTGCTCCCTTTAAGAATTTCACTTACTGAGAACTCAAGAACAATGGCAATGGGTTTTTGATCCTACTGCACGTACTGGCTTTGTGGGAGCCTAGGCAGTTTGGATGCTCACCTTACTAGACCTGGATTGAGGTGGGTGGTCCTCGGACTTCCCACAGGTCAGGGAACCCTGATTGCTCTTTGGGCTGATGAGGAGGGGGACTTGATCAGGGGAGGGGGACTTGATGGGGGCAGGGGGAGGGAAATGGGAGACAATGGTGGGGAGGAGGCAGAAATGTTTAATAAATAAATAAATTTAATAAAAATACATAAATAAACGAAAAAAAAAGCTGATAGCTAAAAAAAAAAAGAATTTCACTTAGTGGCTCAAGGTCTCCCATAAGGATATTTTAGATGAGGCTTTAGCCATTGTACGTCTTATTAAAAGTTTGTAAGCTGACTTTCTAGTCCAAATTGCAAGTCTGCCTAGCTGACAGGAAAATGGAAAAAAAGAAAGCATCTTCAACAAATGGTACTGGCATAACTGGATGTCAACATGTAGAAACTGAGAAGTTTCTGTAAAGCAAAGGAAATGATCATTCCAAGACAAAAAATCAGCCAACAGAATGGGAAAAGATCTTCACAACCCCACATTGATCTTCAAATTATACAAAGAACTCAAGAGATTGGTCATTAAAAGAACAAATAATCTAATAAAAATGAGGTACAGACTTAAACAGGGAACTCTCAACAGACAAATCTAAAATGGCTGAAAGACACCTAAGGAAATGCTCAACATCCTTAGCCATCAGAGATTTCCTCTTGCACCCGTAAGAATGGCCAAGATAAAAAACACTGATGACAATTTATGTAGAAGAGGATGTGGGGTAAAGGGAACACTCTTCTATTGCTGGTGGGAATGCAAACTGGTACAGCCCTTTTGGATACCAGTATGGTGATTTCTCAGAAAATTAGGAAACAACCCGACTCACGACCCAGTAATACCAATTTTGGGCATATCCAAAGGATGCTCAATCGTGCCACAAGCACATGTGCTCAACTATGTTCATAGCAGAATTATTTGTCATAGCCAGAATCTAGAAACAACCTAAATGCACCTCTTTTACACAGATGATAAATGGGCTGAGAAGGAAATCAGAGAAACATCACCCTTCACAGTAGCCATAAATAACATAAGATATCTTGGAGTAACTCTAACCAAACAAATAGAAGACCTGTATGACAAGAACTTTAAATCTTTGAAGAAAGAAATTGAAGACAATACTAGAAAATGGAAAGATCTCCCATGCTCTTGGGTAGGTAGAATTAACATAGCAAAAATGGCGATCATACCAAAAGCAACCTACAGATTCAATGCAACGCTCAGCAAAATCCTAGCAAAATTCTTCACAGACCTCGACAGTGTAATACTCAACTTCATGAAAAAAAAAAAAAAAAAAAAAAACCAGGATAGCCAAAACAATCCTGTACAATAAAGGACTTTCTGGAGGCATCACAATCCCTGACTTTAAACTCTACTACAGAGCTACAGTACTGAAAACAGCCTGGTATTGGCATAAGAACAGACAGGAGGACCAATGGAAGCCAATTGAAGACCCAGATATTAAGCCACACACCTTCAAACACCTGATTTTTGACAAAGAAGCAAAAGATGCAAAATGGCACAAAGAAAGCATATTTAACCCGAGTGTTTACATTCCCGCAGACACTTGACTGGCCTGAAGCTGCTTTTTCTGCATCTTGGCTGTCAGGTCAAGCTAGGCTCCTAGCTGAAGCTGGGCCACAAGGCGGGGCACAAGCCATGCTTCCTCTGCCGTTTGACTGTCCTGCCTGGGTACTAGGGACCAGGAAGTGCTCGTCCCTCATTGCCTGTTGTGCCTGGGCCCAGGCTATGCTTTTTACATTTAACGCTCTCCTCAGAGGCCACCGTTAGAGGTGGCTGATACATTTACAGGCTCTCAGGTGTCCGCCGTTGTAGCGGCTCTGAGACTGCAGGGTGAGACCATAAGCCTAGGCAGGCATAGCCATGCCAATTCTTACTATCTTTGCGTATTTCTTGTAAATCTTGTAATCAGAAAATTTGGAGAATTCCTGAGTCTTCTCCTCTGTTAAAACCCATAGAATTAATCATATAGGCTCCTTGATTCATGGGTCAATTAGCCTCTAGGCATTTCCGGGAGCTGACTGTGGGAGGTGCACCCTTTAAACTCTTCTGTCTGTCTTCTGGCTCTTCTGGCTCCACAGCACAGCGCAGGTCAGATTCAGCTGGCTACAGCACGTATGCGTGGACTGCCACAACCTCAGCAGTAACTCAGGCCCTTGCTAGGCCAAACGCCGCATTCCCTTTACTCTTCACACCAGGTCAGTAGCCTTAGAGGCTGCAGCTCAGTGACCATAACCCTGCCGCTGGCAGGGGCGGGCCTTACTTTGGCCCCCTGAGACCAGGAGCAGCCTGAACATGGTGGATTCACACAGGGACGGAAGTAAACTAATTACAAACTCTAAATATCTCTGCCTTTGTTTCTGCTCCACTTCAGCTCCTCTAGCTATCAAAGTACATCCAAGCAACTGTACTGATAGTTGAATGCTATTTTTTGCCCCATATATACAAACATTTAGTTTTACTCCAGATTTTTCCTGCCTTTCTCTTTCCTTTTGGTTATCTGTATTTATTTTTGAGCACACATTACTCACCTGTCAACCTGCGGTGCAATTTTCTCGCGGGGTTACTCCATACTCTCTTGTACGCCTGGACACTTGTGTGTATTTCAGGGTTCACTAGTCATTCCCACGTTTTGGTACCATATGTTGAGGATCGGCCTCGACAAAAATACTTCTTACCAGAGTAGGGGCATGGGAATTGAAGAAA
This sequence comes from Alexandromys fortis, assembly GCF_014885135.2. Lineage (NCBI taxonomy): Eukaryota > Metazoa > Chordata > Mammalia > Rodentia > Cricetidae > Alexandromys > Alexandromys fortis. The sequence continues at coordinate 2,345,245 of NW_026068068.1, read as the reverse complement.
TTTAAGCAAAAAAATAATAAGACCGAAAACATAGAAAGTATCGCGAGTGCATTCCAGTTACTGAAATCCTGAAATTCACCTGCGGTTATTTTCCACAGCTTGTAAACCCAACCTAAACGGGGGAGGGGGGAGAGAAAGTGACAGAAGATTTTATTAACATGATAGGAAGGATAGCTTACACAGTCAATCACTTTATCATCCGGAGACATCAAATCATTAGCATTCTCTAGTCTAGGTGCTCTAGATCCGGTAGGTACGCTGAAGACCGCTTCCCACAGGTGACCTCATAGTTACAAAAGAAGAAGCAGAGATACATTTGCATATCCTGACCACCTGTCAGGATGGCATGGATTTACTAGAATGAGCTATCTTAATTTCAAAAGAAGCAAGCAGTCACATCCTGAGTTGGGATGTGCAACTATGCTTGTCAACCTCCAAACCCTCTGACGTCAGACAAGGAGGAAATGGCCCTGCATTTTTCTATCTCCACAAACTTCTCCAGGACAAAGTTTCCCTTTGCAATTGTCTGAGGGGCATTACCTTTTGTCTTGAACTCCCAGCAGTTATCCACTAGGGAATTCATTTAACAATTGTTATAGCTCTCAATTCTTGCATTGAACTCTTTATAGTTTGGAGATACTGTCTTATGGCCTCTCCAGTCTCCTAGGAGTAGTTGTGAAGGTTTTATTTGTCTCTGGATCCCCCGAATCACTTGATAGAAAACTTGACATAGAGAAGGTATTTAGATCATATAAGATGATAGAATTTATAAAAAGAGAAAAAGCTCTTCAGTGAGAATTAGTGTTTCATGTCACACAAGCTGGCTTTGATCTCAGGGTATAGCCAAGGATGACTTCGAACTTCTGATCATCCCACCTCTACTTCCAGAGCACTAAGATTATGAGTCTGTATTACCATGCCTACTTGGATTTGTGTAGGTCTGGAATAAAACTCAGAGCTTCATTGACACTCAGCAAACTCTGTGAATTGAGATACATTCCTAGCCCTCTTATTTAATTTCAAGAGGAAACATATTTCATTTCCTCCTGAAGTTAAAAAACAGAGGCAGACCCTTCCCAGGAATGAATCTTGAAACAATAAAGGACCACCACATTAAAGATTACATCTTTTTAAAGAAGGTTTAATTATTTATTTAGTATGTATGTATACAACATTCTACCTCCATGCATGCCTGTACTTCAGAAGAGGGCACCAGGTCTCATTACAGATGGTTGTGAGCCACCATGTGGTTGTTGGGAATTGAACTAAGGACCTCTGGAAGAGCAGTCAGTGCTCTTAACCTCTGAGCCATCTCTCCAGCACTAAACATTACATCTTTAAAGCTGACTTTAACTTATTTCTTGCTGATGTCCCCAGTGGAATACAGTGCCTAGTCTTGTTGTCTTCCAAACAATCTCTTAACATGAGAGTACAGTGGTAATAGTTCTTCTCACAACAGAGTATTACATCCTCTTGCTCTTTCCTGGCTGATTGATGGCTTCTCTGTCAAACAGTTGGAAATGAATTCTTCAGCAGGGATAGAAGACCTGCAAAGATAAGAGAGCAGCCCTGGAATCAGATGTTCAAGCTCGAATCTGAGGTCTGCCAGTTGCTGGGAGGGTGAGTCTGGGTAAATTACTGAACTGCATCCATCTCATCATCCACAAATGGGCATTACACCATGCTTCTCTTGGATTTGTAGGAGGGACTAAATGAATCCCACTCTGCGACACTGTTAGATAAGTATCTGCTGCCTGGTGAAGCCCTGGTTCCTTGTAACTGTTAATTCTACGTGACTAGACATTTCCAAGTTACTGTCTGCTGTGCTTTCTCATGCCACCGCCCAGCCTACTTTTATCATCCAAGAACAGAGAAGGAGCTGGAGCTTCTTGCCTCTTCACCTCAGGGGCCAGATTGCATCCTCAGTGCTGCCTCTTAGTTCGTGTGCTATTTTAGGCAAGCCTTTCAGCATCTTTAGGGTGCTGTAAAATCAAGGAGTAAATATCTGTGCAAGTGCTTTGTAAATAGTATACTTGCTTCAGCCCAAACAAGGAAATGAGTTTAATTGGTCCCATTTTGAAAAATCTTACCCTTTAGATAACATACCTCTGAAAAATGGTAACTGTCTCTGTGCAATTGGATTAACCAGGTTATCTCATTTCGTCTGAATGGTTTTTTTTTTTTTTATCATAAGTATGCATGCCGTGGAGAGCCTTTCCAAGCCAGTGAGATGCTTCCTTCTCTAGTCTGGAAATTGGGTTGGTCTGTTAAACAAGGAACCCCATTCACCAAAGTCACACACAGTTTTCAGGCTTTAAAGGCCATCCCTCACTGGCACAAAGGAGCTCTGTAGGGAACCGTAATGCAATTAGGTTGATATGAGCCAGAGGAGGAAGAACACTCAAACCAGGCATCCTTCCTGTGGGCTCAGAGACAAGCAAGTTACCATGGATCTCAAACAAGTTGCTCCTAACCTCCAGTCCCAGAGGTGCCACTTTTACCTGGATGACCCTGTAAATTTCTAAACTCACTGCCTCAGATTCTACATCTGTAAAATGGACGCAACCATGATCCCCGGGTTGTTGGGAGGATGAAGTGCATCAATATATATTAGTACTGCTACATGCCGAATGAATACTTGTTGCTACAATATCCATGGTCAGTACATATACTCACTGCATAGAGTACGTTCTAAACAAAAGAAGCCGTCTCAAATGCCTGCCTCATCTCTGGGAAACTGTGCTGGGATACATGGAAAACTCACTCGATTATTTTTTAAGACTAATTTAAAAGTAACAAAGGCCAAATAGTTTTCTCTTCTTTCCTGATTTCCCAGGACAGCAGCCAAGGTCTGGAAATGTTGATCCAAATAGTAGCAATGTTAGAAAACACGGAGGGGCTGTACCTCAATACTTCTTCTTTCTATTGCTTACGGCTCCCCAGGAGTCATTCCCAATGAACTGTCCCCCTGGGTTCCGGGTAACAGTGAGAGGAAGCCAGGAGGAGAAAGAAGGAAGAGAGGGAGGGTCAAGGGAGAGAGGGAGATTTAGAAAGACGAACTGAATCCCTTTGGGGTAGGGAATCAACCTCTGTTCCCACTTTTCCTTTTCTATGTCTTATAAGGAAATAAGGGGATCATAAAGATAGATGTCTGAATCTTCTGCCAGGTATGACTGGCCACCTTAAGTTTGAACTATCTGTTGGCTTAATCTTGAAAAACATTCTGCCAGTGCAAAAAACTCCAATCAAACCAGATTAGACCAGATTAAAATGCCCATGTTTAATAAATACGGCACTGGGAGTCGGGGGTACTGAGACAGCATGGCAGGGACAGGGGCCCACACAAACCCCAAACCACATGTTCCTTCTTTCCTGTGGGAGGTCCTGACCTCCCCAGTGTTGGGTCAGTGCTTGGCAGGCTGGGAGTTGGAGTCTGGACCAACGCAACTCCCAGGCCAGTGGCTGGGGTGACGATTCCAATCATTCATCTTAGACTTCTTGGATATAGGTGTGTTAGGTGTGCTGGGGTCTCACTTTCAATCAAACATTATCCCATAACCCAGTGACTATAAAGCACTGAGAATCAGATAACTGAGCCTTCTCCTAAGGAACAGCAGGCAAGTGTCCATCAGAAGTTACTTCTGTCTCTGCATAAAGGGAAACGTCCTCAAAAAGCCTAAAGCAGATCTTCAGAGATGCATAGCATCAGGAGAAAGTTGTTATACATTGCACTTGACTGGATCAAACTTGACTCTGCATTAATTAATGGCCTGGATATCTTGTTAAAACCCACACGTAGGTCTGTGATTCTATACATTTAACTTTTTTTTTTTTTTTTTTTTTTTTTTTTTTTTTTTTTTTGTTTTTCGAGACAGGGTTTCTCTGTGGCTTTGGAGCCTGTCCTGGAACTAGCTCTGTAGACCAGGCTGGTCTCGAACTCACAGAGATCCGCCTGTCTCTGCCTCCCGAGTGCTGGGATTAAAGGTGTGCGCCACCACCACCCGGCCTTCTTGGTTGATCTTGCCACCAGACAGAAGCCTCTACTCTGAATAGCCCAAGTGCTCCAGGTGAATGATGTCGTACAGCTGTGTGATGCTCAGGGGTTTCCACTAACCTACTACTTCATGCATACCGTGACCCGTCAATATACAGATGGCCTTTGCTGCCTGCTTCCTGTAAAGTAAATGATCACAAATACTTCAGTCTTTTAGTCTAATTCTAAACTTGGCAAGAGCAAATGGAGACTAAGATGCTGATGTTCGCAAACTCGGCTACGGTGATTGCTCAGCCTGTTCACAAGCTAGGGCTAGCCATGCAACGAATCTCCTGAATACTGAATCTTGGTGACGTTTCATAAGCTTCTTGGCTTCTACATTAAACTGGAGGATGAGGAACAATGTCATTCGTTATTTTCCTGATGACGGATGAAAACCACAAACAGCACTTTTAAAAAGCCCTTCCTGATGACAACTCACATCTAACTTAACGTGACTATAATTAATTAACTACACAATTCTTACTTATTGGTAATTTACATATTAATTTAATTCCCTCTAAAAATGTGTCAGGGCAGGCCCAAGCCAGCGACATTAGTGGGAGCAGGCCGGAGCCAGCAATCTCTGAGGGGGCAGGGTCAGGACACTGACCTTTGTGGGAGCAGGCCCGAGACAGGGACATCTGCAGGACCAGGCCTGAGTCAGCAATCTCCACCAGAGTAAGCCTAAACCAGGGACTTCCATGGGATCAAGCTCAGGCCAGCAACCTCTGCAGGAGCAGGCCCGAGACAGGGGTATCCCTAGGACCAGGCTTGAGCCAGTGACCTCTACTAGAGCAGGCCTGAGCCAGGGACCTCCGCTGGAGCAGGTACAAGGCAACAATCTCCAAGGAAGCAGGCCTGACCCAGAAACTTCTGTGGGATCCAGCATGAGCCAGCAACCTCTGCGGGAACAAGCACAAGGCTCAAGCCAGGGACATCTGCAGGACCAGGCTTAAGCCAGCCCAGGCCAGCAAACTCTGCCACAGCAGGCCCGAGCCAGCAACCTCCTCCGGAGCAAGGATAAGCCAGCGATCTCCAATCTCCGCAGGAGCAGACCCAAGCAAGCAACCTCTGTGGGAGTGGGCTTGACTGACTTCTGGGATTGCACAGCGACTTGTGGGAGTGCAAAGCAAACTCCAGGAGCATGGAGGGACCTCCAGGAATGTCGAGTGACCTCCAGCCCGACTGGAACCATGGACCTGCTCTATCACAAGGAACCATCTGAGCCTTGAATCCACTGGCACCAGGAAAAGTGATCATTAGAGAAATGACCCCAACTGCACCAATTAGAGGGAAATGTGAGTAGACAAGGTAAGAATACAACTCCACAAAGAGCAACATGACACCAACAAAAACTAGTGACTCTACAACAGCAAGACATAAACACCCCAATATAGATGACCCAGAAGAAAATTACCTAAAAAACAACTTTAGGAGAATGTTTGAGGCCATTAAAAAGGAAATGAAAGATTCTCTCAAACAAAGGGAAAAAAAATTGGAAGAAATCAACAAATCACTTAAAGAAAACCAAGAAAAGCAATCAAATAAGTGAAAGAAATATTTAAAGACTTGAGAACGGAAATAGAAACAATAAAACACAAACTGAGGAAATTCTGGAAATGGAAAATATGGAAAAATGACTAGGTATAAGCATAAGCACAGGTATAAGCATAAACAGCAGAATACAAGAGATGGAAGAAAGAATCCTAAGTGTTGAAGATACAATAGAGGAATTAGATTAATCAGGCAAAGAAAACACTAAATCTAACAGAAGCTTAGCATAAAATATCCAGGAAATATGGGACACCAAAAAAAAAACCCTAAAAATAATAGGGATAGAAGAAGGAGAAGAAAAACTGAAAAGTACAGAAAATATACTCAACAAAATCAGAGAAGAAAACTTTCCCAACCAAAGATATGCATATACAAGAAGCTTAGAGAACACAAAATAGACAAGATAACAAAAGTCTGCTTACCACATAATAATTAAAATACAAAACATACAGTATAAAGAAAGAATATTAAGAGCTGCAAAGAAAAAAGGCCAAGTAATATATAAAGGCAGACCTATCAGACTTACACCTGACTTCTGAATGGAAACAATAAAAGTCAGAAGGTCTTGATCAACTGTTATGAAGACATGAAGAGACCACAGATGCCAGCCCAGACTACTATACCCAGCAAAACTTTCAATCACCATAGAAGGACAAAACAATATATTCCATGACAGAACCAGATTTAACCAATATCTAGCCACAAACCTAGGCCTACACAAAGTACTAGTAGGAAAACTCCAACCCAAGGAAGTTAGCTATTTTCACAAAAACACAGACAATAGATGTCTCACAGCAGCAAATTCCAAGGGGGAAAACATACACAATAACATTACCAACAATGAAAATTAAAATACCAGGAACTAGCAATCCCTGGTCATTAATATCCCTTAATATAAATGAACCCAACTCACCTATAAAAAGACACAAGCTAACAGATTGAGTACAAAAACAGAATCCATCCTTCTTCATACAAGAAACACAACTTAACCTCAAAGAAAGACATTGTCTCAGAGTAAAGGGTTGGAAAAAAAATTTTCCAATCAAAAGGACCTAAGAAACAACCTGGTGTAGCTATCCTAATACCTAATAAAATAGACTTCAAACTAAAATAATCAAAAAAGATAAAGTAGGACATTTTATATTAGCCACAGGAAAAATCCATCAAGAGGAAATATTAATACTGAACATTTATGCCCCAAATACAGGGGCATCCTCATTTGTAAAAGAAACACTACTAAAGCTTAAACCACACATTAAACCCCACACAATAATAGTGGGAAACTTCAACTCCCTACTCTTACCACTGGACAGGTATCATATTGAGTGAGGTAACCAGACCCAGAAATACAAATATAATATGTACTCACTTGTTGAGGGAGAGGAGCCTGCATTTTTCCCAGCCACCCTGCTAGCTTACACCCAAAATAATCACACAAAAACTGTATTCATTTAAACACTGCCTGGCCCATTATCACTAGCCTCTTATTGGCTGACTCTCACATCTTGATTTAACCATTTCTAATAATTTGTATCACCACTTGACTGTGGTTTACTGGTATGAGTCTAACCAGCATCCGTCTCGGGCAGGAGAATCGTGGCGTCTGCCTGTCTCTGCTTTCTTCCTCCCAAAATTCTGTTCTGTCTTCCCCACCTACTTGAGTTTCACCCTATCAACTAGGCCAAGGCAGTTTTCTTTAATAACCAATGAAAGCAACACAAATACAGAAGGACCTCCTATACTACTCACTCATAAGTGGTTTTTAGATATAAAGCAAAGAAAAACCAGCTTACAATTCATAATCCCAGAGAACCTAGACAACAGAGAGGATCCTAAGAGAGACATACAAGGGTCTAATCTACATGAGAAGTGGAAAAAGACAAGATCTCCTGAGTAAATTGGGAGTGCGGGTATCATTGAAGAGGGCAGAATAGGTCGGGGGAGAAAGGGGGGGAAGAGGAGTAAAATGTATAGCTCAATAAAAACAATAAAAAATAAAGATTTTAAAAAATATGTCTGATTACAATCATTACCTCAGTCTTGTCTGAGTAATTGAGACTCATCAAGTGTAAGAGGTTTGCCCAAATTTATCTAACTAGTGAAAAACTAAGGAAAGACAGGAATCTAAGTAGGTCTAACTTCACGTCCTCTTTCTATTACCTTCATGCTGTCTCACAGATACCAGACACTCATCTGAAAATAAATGCAAGTTGCAGTTAACTGATGCCAATGGACTCTTTTGTTATGAGTTTCCCACAATATTAACAAAGCTTAAATTTCCAGAACTGTTGAAACAAAACCAACCAAACAAACAAACAAAACTCCTCCAAGCTTTGATATCTGATATTTGATATTTGATTCCAAATCTGTTCTCAGATATGAAACCTCTTTTAGAATACTTCCAAGAGGATGTTAAATACCTCCCATAGAAGGGTACTCTCTAGTCCTGCATGTTTCATTCCTCAAAGTTCTAATTCTCCACAAATTCTTTATTTGAAAGGTTTTTTTGGGGGGGTTGTCTCTCTTTTTTAATTTATTTTTATTGAGCACTACATTTTTCTCCGCTCCCCTCCCTGCCTCTCCCCTCCACTTCAACCCTTTCCTGAAGTCCCCATGTTCCCAATTTACTCAGGAGATCTTGTCGTTTTCCACTTCCCATGTAGATGAGATCCATGTAAGTCTCTCTTAGTGTCCTCATTGTTGTCTAGGTTCTCTGGGATTGTGATTTGCGGGCTGGTTTTCTTTGCTTTATGTTTAAAAACCACTTATGAGTGAGTACATGTGATAATTGTCTTTCTGGGTCTGGGTTACCTCACTCATAATGATGTTTTCTAGCTCTATCTATTTGTCTGCAACATTTAAGATGTCATCATTTTTTTCTGCGGTGTAGTACTGCAGTGTGTACATGTACCACATTTTCCTTATCCATTCTTCAGTCGAAGGGCATTTAAGTTGTTTCCAGATTCTGGCTATGACAAACAATGCTGCTATGAACATAGTTGAGCACATGCCCTTGTGGTACAACTGAGCATCCTTTGGATATATACCAAAAAAGTGGTATATTTTTTGGAAGTTTATTTGAGTCATAACATCCATTAGTTCCCTTATTTCTCTGTTCATTTTTGGTCTGACTGACCTGTCCAGTGGTGAAAGTGGAATATTGAAGTCTCCTACTATTAGTGTGTGGGGTTTAATGTATGATTTAAGCTTTAGAAGTGTTTCTTTTACATATGAGGGTGCCCTTGTATTTGGGGCATAGATATTCAGTATTGAGATTTCCTCTTGATGGATTTTTCATGTGAATAATATGAAATGTCCTTCTTTGTCTCTTTTGACTGATTTTTGTTTAAAGTCTATTTTGTTAGATATTAACAAAATAACCAAGTTGTTTCTTAGGTCCATTTGATTGGAATATTTTTCAGAACCCTTTACTCTGAGATGATGTCTTTCTTTAAGGTTGAGGTGTGTTTCCTGTATGCAGAAGAAAGATGGATTGTGTTTTTGTATCTAGTCTGTTAGCCTGTCTCTTTATAGGTGAACTTAGTCCATTTACATTAAGGGATATTAATAACCAGTGATTGCTATCTCCTGTTAATTTAGTTTTCATTGTTGGTGATGCTAATTTGTGCATTTTTCCCTTCTTTGGGATTTGCTGCTATGAGACCATCGGTTGTCCGTGTTTTTGTTGGTGTAGTCAACTTCCTTGGGTTGGAGTTTTCTTTCTAGTACTTTGTGTAGAGCTGGGTTTGTGGCTAGGTATTGGTTAAATCTTATTTTGTCATAGAATATCTTGTTTTGTCCTTCTATGGTGATTGAAAGTTTTGCTGGGTGTAGTAGTCTGGGCTGGCATCTGTGGTCTCTTAATGTCTGCATAATTTCTGGCTTTTAATGTCTCCAATGAAAAGTCAGGTGTAATTCTGATAGGCCTGCCTTTATATGTTACTTGGCCTTTTTCCTTTGCAACTCTTAATATTCTTTCTTTACTCTGTATGTTTAGTGTTTTTTTAATTTATTTATTTATTTATTTATTTATTTATTTATTTATTTATTATGTATACAATATTCTTTCTGCGTGTATGCCTGAAGGCCAGAAGAGGGCACCAGACCTCATTACAGATGGTTGTGAGCCACCATGTGGTTGCTGGGAATTGAACTCAGGACCTTTGGAAGAGCAGGCAATGCTCTTAACCACTGAGCCATGTCTCCAGCCCCCTATGTTTAGTGTTTTGATTACTATGTGGCAAGGGGACTTCTTTTTTTTTTTTTTTTTTTTTTTGATCCAGTCTACTTGGTGTTCTGTAAGTTTCTTGTATCTTCATAGGCATATCTTTCTTTAGTTTGGGAATGTTTTCTTCTACAATTTTGTTAAATACATTTTCTGTGCTTTTGAGTTGAACTTCTATACCTATTATTCTTAGGTTTGGCCTTTTCATGGTATCCCATATTTTCTGAATGTTTTGTGTTAAGCCTTTGTTAGATTTAATGTTTTCTTTGACTGACGTGTCTATTTCCTTTATTGTATTTTCAGTGCTTGAGATTCTCTCTTCCATCTCTTGCATTCTGTTGTTCATGCTTGCATTTGTGGTTCCTGATCATTTTCTCATAATTTCTGTTTCTATAATTCCCTCAGCTTGTGTTTTCTTTATTATCTCTATTTTATCTTTTCAACTCTTGAAGAGTTTTTTTCATATGTTTGATTGCTTTTTCTTGGCTTTCTTTAAGGGATTTGCTGATGTCTTCCAATTTTTTGTTTGTCTTTTCTCCATTTCTTTCAGTGAATTTCTCATTTCCTCTTTAATAGTTTCAAACATTCTCCTGAAGTTATTTTTTATGTAATTTTCTTCTGCTTCATCTATATTTGGTTGTTCAAGTCTTACTGTTGTAGGGTCTTTAGGTTTTACTGGTAACGTGTTGCTCTTTGTGGTGTTGTGCGTGTTCTTACCTTTTCTACTCATCTTTTCCTCTAATAGGTGTGTTGGGGTTGTCAGTGATTCTGTTGATTAATCTTCTAGGTGCCAGTGAATCCAAGGCTCAGGTGGTTGTTCCTTGTCATACAGTCAGTGCCACAGTTCTAATTACCCCTTTGATCACTACATGTTCCTGTAGGTCACTCAGCACTCCTGGGCTTTGTTCTACTACCTTTGAGTTTGCTGTCTTAGGCCTGCTCTAGCCTAGGTTTTCAGCTTTGACCTGTTTTTGTAAATCCTGGTCTGGATCCATTCCTGCAGAGGTCCCTGGCTTAGAGTTGGTCCTACAAAGCTCTCTGACTCAGGTCTACTCCCTCAGAGTTCCCAGGCTGGGGTGCACCCAGACCTGCAGAGGATCTGCCTCAAGCCTACTTCCTCTGAGGTCCCAGACTCATGCCTGGACCCACAGAGATCACTGGTTCCTGCCTACTTTCTCGGAGGTCCCAGATTCATGCCCAGACCTGCAGGGGACTTGGTTCAGGCCTAGTTCCTCTGAAGTCCTAGACTCACACCCAGACCCACAGGGGTCCTGGCTTAGGTCTACTCCCTTGAATATTCCAGATTTACATCCAGACCCTCAGCAGTCTCTGGCTCTGGCTCACTCATTCAGCGGTTGCTCCTCTGTACCTGCTCCTGTCGAGTTCCCTGTCTCAGGTCTGCTCTGGCCCAGGTCACTGCCTCAATCCTTGTCTGCCATTGTCCCTGAGCTGGATCCACTCGGGCACCTATGGAGCTTGCTTCCTCAGGCCCACTCCTGCCTAGGTAGCTGATACAGTCCCACTCCTGTAGAATTTGTTGCCTCAGGCCTGTTTCAGCCCAAGGTGCAGTTCGTTGCCTCTGGCCTACTTTGGCCTAGGTTCTAAAAGTTTTTTTATCCTTGAACAACACTTTCCCTTCCAAAGGGTACTTTTTATACATTGTCAAATACATCTCCTGATGGCATTCATGTATTGATCTTAGTTCTGGCCTCGGAAACTGCATAAAACAACCACTGAACAACCAACCCCCAAACCAATCCCTCTGTAACAGACCTAAAAGAGCACCTTTTCCACTGACCTCCATGTTTCCAACCATCCCTGCCTTCTTGCTCTCTTGGCCTATCTTTTCTTTCCATTGATGACATCCTTTAAAAACATTCAGGTGTGCTTGATTGACAAAGGAACAAAGCTATCTCACTGCTACCCTTTGTGGAAGAGTTTGCATGTACCCTGATGAAAATCTGTCATTGCTATATTTGCTGTGAGCCTCATAGCCTATACAGTCATGTTGGACCTTCATTTTGCTTCCCCCGATACTTCCTACTATTGAGAAATACTTCCTAGTTTCTTCTGGTGATGGTGTTCACATCTATGTCATCTGTCAGGAAATGACCACAAATTTGGAACAGACACATGCTTTGGGAAGATAACACACCTACAGCTAGCTTTGCCAATAATGCCTTTGTGTCTGTACTCGTTGATAGACATTGCTTCCTCTGTGTTCTTCCAGGTTTTCCCAAACTGCTTACAACAGCTGGAAAAAGAAAAATTTTAAGGCCACAACTCACCGTAGAATACAATGCTGCCATTTTTTACTAGGACTCCTCTCAACCTCTTGGCCTTTTGTTTTCCTTGTTTCTTTTCTTTCTTGTTCAGTAATCATCAACTCCCCCACTAAGGTATGCCACAGCACCACCCCAGCCCTTCCCAGAATAAGCCCCTGGGAGGCAGTACTGCAGACCTTTGCCTTGAGGCTTTCCCTGCCTTCTTCTACCATCTCAAAGAGCAGACTCTGATGCCTATTCCCTTTGCTGGACAAAGTCCTCACTCAGTTTAACTGGAAAAATCTTCAAACTGCAAATCTCTGACTCTTTGGAGCTAAGGAGAGACATTCTCCTTTTGCTAATTTTAACTGAATTGCTTTCTGTAAGTGTCATAGTAAAGTGCTTTAAAAATTACATGCATATCGACACTGAAACCCAAAATGGCTATGTGTGACCCCCAAAGCATTATTTGCTCATGGAGAAGATCCTTGACCTACTTTGATTGCTCACTGTACATTTAGAACTAGAAGAAAAGGAAAATTAAAAATTATCCTAAACGGTAATATAATCACTCAACCAGAAGGAAAGAATTTCAGATTAATTATTAAGTGCCTATTATGGAGAGAAGTTCATTTAATCTTAATAACTTGATATTATTGGAATTATCATGGATTTTTTACATATAGATGAAGAAACTCAGGGAGATTGAGTACCTTGAGGGAGCACTGAGACAGGATATTCCAAATCCACTCATATCCATCCTACCTGACCTCACTCACTCTGGAACAGCTGGAACAAAGAGACCTGAACACCGCGGTTGATGTTCTAACAAGTCTGACTTCTTATAGACACACCAAACTTTGGGTAGGCATGAAAGTCCCGGTGTAATGAGTCAGAAGACAACAAAACAACACAAAGTGATTTCAGAGGAATGCTATAGGCCAGAAGAGCTCCATGACAGACCGGTGTTAAACAAGGCCCTGGGTTTTCTCCCCCAAACAACGGAGAAACAAGTAAACAAGGGTCTCCTATCCTCTTTCTCCTCTTCAGACCTTATGATTAATTTTGAATTTGTTTTTTCATGGACTGCAGATGTGTTCCCAGGAGCCCTATCTTCCTCATGATTAGCCTGCCCAGTTAATCTTACCATAGAGTAGAGTGCCTTCCATAGGTGACTGATTTTGTTGTTGGAGAAAATGAAAAATCACATGGAAAGATCAAAATTTTGGGCATTAGCTGAAATTCCTAGATAATCTACTTTCAAGTCAATCTGTTTCGCTGTCTTGAGGGTTTCAGTGTGAAATTTTCAAATATTCAAGAAAGTCTATAAGACAGTCCAGGAGAACAAAATCACAAATCTTGGGTTTGCAATGAACATTTAATTTTTTAAGGTCAAAACTTTTCCCTCAAGCCTTCAATTTCAATTTTCAAATGTTTGTTTAGTTCTTTTAAATAAATCTTTAAAAATTTATTTATTTTATTATTATGTTCTTAAAGTCATGTTCATGGAGTTGGCGTGCACACATGCCATGGTGTACATGTGGAGTGAGAAGATAGTTTGCAGGAGCCAGTTCTCTCATGCGTGTGGGTCCCCCAGGTGAGCTCAGGTCCAGTCGCAATGGCAAGAAATTTTATCCTTCTGTGTGTCGGTCTGGGGGTAAACTCACTTGATTAATCTTCTGCAACTTTCAAATATTGTTGTCAGGTCTCGCTATATTAGAATAGGAGAATAAAATTGCTCTTAAATGATCTTTGATTAATCTTCTAAAATTATTATTATTTTATGTATGTGGGTATTTTCCCTACATGTATGTCTACATTGCATGTGTTGTGTGGTGCACACTGAGGCTTGAAGCGAATGGCAGGTCACCTGGAACTAGAATTAGAGATGGTTGTCAGCCTCCATATGGTGCTAGGAATTGAACCCCAAGCCTCTGGAAGAGCAGCCAGGGCCTTTAAACACAGCGCTATCTCTCCAGCCCTAATCCGTGATTTTTCTTATTAATCCCAAAGCAAACATAAACCTTTCCTAAATAAGTCTACATAGGAAGTCAGTAAGTTCCATTAAAACATATTCTTAAATGTACAATAATTAATTCTTCCAAGAATTTTGAGTGCCTAAAACGACACATTTAGCCCCAAAACAAGTAGGTTATAAACTATAATAAGAAGAAATCAATTTTTGGAGCTAGGAAAAACTTTGCTTTCTCTGAGGTAAGTAGCACACATCCTTCATGCCCTTTTTAAACAATGAGGCAATACAAACACATTTCTTTATTTGCTCTGGCTGCCAGGAAACCTGGAGTCAAATTAAAGCTCAGATAAAATGCCTGCTGACACTGTTGAGGTACAATTTTTTCTTTTATATTGGATCTGATTTTTATATTCAATCCCTATGTTACTGTCTTATGACATATTACAGGTCCTTTGTGAGAAGAAAAATGTTATGAATATAAATAAATAGGGAAGTATAACCAGAATGTTATTATTACTAGGTGCCCTTGGGATAGTTCAGAGAATCCATAACCATCATTTAAAAAAAAATCAATGCCTGCAGCCGCTAGGGTGGATAACTGGTTATAATGCCTGGGTGTTAACACTGTTCCCTTGGGGACATGTGTCTTCAGCCCTCCCAATGGTGTACTTCATGGCTAGAGTTTTAATTTATGCCATGCCAGGGTGCCTGCCTGTAAACCCACAACTCCAAAGACTGAGGCAGGAGAGTGGCCAGTTTGAGACCATCCTAGGTTATAAAGCCCCTGCCCAACCTAAGAGGTTACTTAAGTTTTTGGTATTGATTATGCACTAAATGTTGAAATGTCACTGGCTCGTTAAATACTTAGTGAATGCTTACCGTGGGATAGGCCTTCTAGGGAATGGAGAAAACAAGTGTATTCAATGAGTAAAAAAAATACCCGAGTTCAAACCATATTATACAGAATATAAGGGCAAAAACAGTACATTGGGGAACTATGTTAACAGTACAAAAGATATGCAAGCCATAGTGCTATACAAATACATTCAGCTCATAAAACTGGTAAGAGAAAAAAAATAACAATATACAAAATAGAAGAGAGAAGGAGATACACAAGCAGCTTGCTGTGTTGGGAAAGCACATGGCCACAAAGCAAAGATGCTTGGGTCTTCTCCAGCAGTCAGGCAGACACACTCTGCCATCACTGTGCTGATAACTGGGCAGGCTGGAAATAATAATGCTGGTGAAACTGCAGAGACGTGAACCCTGTCACACTGAACTAAGCAAATATATGGAATAAAATAAGCCCTTTATGCAGTCATCTTATTGCAGCTATTAAAAATCTTTGCTGGTACTAGAACAGGTATGTTTTTATGAATTATTTACAGTCAGGCACAAATAGCTCTACTGATAACAGTATTTATATTGAATAAAGTATATTTCAGCATCAAGTAATATATTGTATTAAAATGATAGTTTCAATTAATATTTTTCTGTTAGATAAGACAACAAAAAGGCTAGTCTGTGCATGTATGGCTGGAAGTATGTTTGTACGTGTAATTTAATATTAAAATCTCGTACCCCAGTACAAACACATATATAATTTATGGAAGTCAAAGTGTCAAAGTTTACACCAATAGTTTACACTGATCACTCCAGTGTTTCAGGAAAAACTGCATGGAATAGAGATGCTCTTGTTGCACGTATTTCTGTATTTGGTTTGGTAAAACTGCCTATTCTAATAATAGCAACAGTAAGCGAATGGGCACATATATTTGATAATACCATAAAAATGATTTTAACTTGGCGGTAGTGTGCTTGCCTTGAATGAGCACATTTTGAGTTTGATCTCCAGCACTACAAAATATAATAAAAAATAAAAGTGCTAATTAGCTAACTTCATTCCCTCCTTTCAACCCTCCACCCCTTCTGCTGGTTGCTACGACAGAATCCAGGCCTTGTGTATTTAAGGTTTGAGCTATACTTCCAGGCAGAGAGCTAACAAGGGGAGTTTACCAAACACTATTCTAGAAAAGTTTAACCTGACTCAATTCCTAAAATAAGTTTATACAATGCTAACAGTATGGTATTTACTGTTCATCCTGAAGGACGGAGGCTCGGAGAGGTCAATATCACCTGCCCAAGATTGTACCTTTACTGGAAACAGACTAGGAAAGTAAATCTAGTTTGCTTTCAGTGATATATTCTAGCAAAAATTCAATGAACGATCCCATTACCAGTAAAACCACAGGCCCATCATAAACAACTGGTGTGTTTTGGGAAGCTGCCATTTTGATCTGTTGCTGTTGTTTCAAGTCAAGTCTCTTCGCTTCACAGACCAGTCCTAATCCTGAGATTACCATGAGTACTATGAAGCCAGGTGTATGAGGTTTGTTTTGATAACCAACTTTATAGTCTGAAGAAAGTGACTTTGTGATCTTTTGTTTCCTCTGCATACATAAATGAATATAAAGTATCAAAATGTTTTGTCTTATGCTATGCCCAAGTAATTGCCAAGAACTGTTCATTCCATCCTAATCTCAATCAACAACAAATAAAACTGGACAACATCAGAAATTCAACATCTTAAACATAGTGAAATGTGTTTTGATTATTTTTCCTTTCTTTTTTTAAGAGTTTTTTTGAAATAAGGTGCTGCTATACATACTCGAGAAGCTACTCTGTAGACTAGTCTGTCCTAGGACTCATTGCTGAGCCTCCTGGCTCTGTCTCAAAGTCATGGACATTAGCACTCCATGAAGGAACTGAGTATGTACAAGGAAGAGTCAAGCTGTCAGCTCTAGCTGCTCATACACAGGCTCTCTGGGTGACTATCTATACTTGTCACTTGGTCGTGTCCACTTGGAAACGCCACTTAAAAACATTTCTGACTTTCAAAGGCCCCCACATCCACAGTCAACCTTTGTCTATTTTCTTGTAAATTTTCTATATTCAAGTCTTAATTACTTCAAACTTTTTCTGTTTTCTATAAATGGTTCTTATTGATTAAGAATTTTACCTTTTAAATATAGTTTTGAACACTCTACGGCCTTTTTATGGTAACATGTACAGTGTCTTTCTTCCTAACAGGACCACTTATGAATACACCCTTGAGCTGGTATCTGATTCTTGTCAGCTACTCTCGGTGTGCTGAGGGGAAGCGGGTGGTAAATGTGGAGCTGTCTTCAGCTCTACAGTTCTCTACTTCCAAGA
This sequence comes from Alexandromys fortis, assembly GCF_014885135.2. Classification (NCBI taxonomy): domain Eukaryota; kingdom Metazoa; phylum Chordata; class Mammalia; order Rodentia; family Cricetidae; genus Alexandromys; species Alexandromys fortis. The sequence continues at coordinate 2,327,978 of NW_026068068.1, read as the reverse complement.
AAGACTATGAAGCAGCGCAATGGTTATTCCAGGAAGTAGGCCCTTGAAGGAGTCATTTGGAAAATGAGCTTTTCTCTCAGTCACGTCACATCTGTTCCTTCCTCTAAGCTATACAAACACCTCTAGAGTTCCTTCAGTCCCATTGTCTGAGCAACCTCAGCATCGTGCAGGGTTGACGTCTTGGCCTTTGGCCGCCAGGAGTGGGACTGGTACTGGAGAAGGAAGCATACAAAGCATGCAAGCGGGGGAGGTCAGTCAGTGAGAGACTGCTTGATAACACGCGTGAAGCCCTGGATTCAATCTCCAGCACCACATAAACAGCAATGATGGTGCATGTCTGTATCCTAGCTCAACTGTGATCAGATCAAGGGCAAGTAGACATATGTAACTTAGGAGGACAGTGGGGTCACTGGGTAGAAAATTACTGTTGGGAACATTCCAGAGTGGGAGGGGATACTGTCAACCCTGTTGGACAAGACTGCTACTGAAGGGTGACAGCAAGGGTGAGCAATAGGGAATTTGGTCCGAGAGCAACGACAGGAGGCTGTCACTAAACTAACCCATTAGGTTTATTGCTTAAACTCGACTAAATGCACAAAGATACTAAATTTAACCTGCAACCCAAGGTCACGGCTAAGTTAGAAACAAGATTCAGAGAATGGCTTAAGTTTGTCAAAGGAGAGTCTTTGTTATTGGTTGTTTCTATTGCAGAACTGGTTTCCATCACCTTTTATGGATAGGGTCTATATTGAACTGACTGGCCTGGAAGCCATTATATAGACCTGGCTTTTTTCAGCCTTATAAAGACCCGCTTGTCTCTACCTCCCAAGTGCTAGGATTAAAGGAGTGAGCCTTCATGCTCAGCTAATGGAAATTTCTTAAATTAACCACTATAAAAACAAGCAAAATGGGTTAAAGAAATATTAAGTAAAGCAGAGTACATACATAGCTTAAACTAGGATGGTGGTATAGGAGTGACTGTGCTCCTGAACCTGTCTCAGTGAGCTGAGCCTCCTCTTAGGTGGAAACAATATGATGAAGTCCACAAGAAGCGGTTCATTTGCCACCAGGCCAATGCTCAAGACGCAGCCAGAGCTTTGATCAGCTCAGGCTGCTGTAACACAACCCGTATCTCGTGAACAACAGTGTAGCTCCCACTATTAGGAAGGAGCCTGATATCAAAGTATGGGCAATTAGGTTCTGGGGAGGGTCTTGTGGGTGGCAGACCATCAGGTTGAGATTGTACTTTTCATAGGGTACAGCAGAACGAAGGATAGGCGGTGTAAGACCACTCAGTTTTACTCATGAGAGTACCACTCTGATGACCTCACCTAACCAAAATGTCCCAAAGATTCTGCCTCAGAATAACATCACACTGAGGGACAGAGTCCCAGTATCTGAATGTAGATCTGGAGGATCCAAAAACTCAGTCCATAACAGCAAGGAACTTGTAGATTTTGGTCCACAGCGAAAAGTGAGGGTTGTCACTGTTTCCTGGATACTAGTACATCCACTTATCAACAGGATGTGGAGCTCCTAGGATATTTTGCAAATCCATACACTGGTGTTACTTCTCTGAGGCAGGTTTTCTAATGAAAACCACAAGGGCTCCAGTTCTTATCTGGCCTTCATTTACAATGGCGAACTGGGTGGGGACAGGGTTTGAGGAGAGACTGCCTCTAAATACAAAGAACACTTCTGAGCTTTCTAAAATCTAGCACATTGGGATGTGTGTGGAAGCAGATTACTGTAGCATCTTCAACTCACAAGATGGAGTAGACAACACTGTAATTCTTTATTCGAGTTCCTTGCTTTCTGCAATGCTTTGTCATCAGTCCAAATACTTAACAAGGAAACACTAGTCAAGTACAGCACCAACGACTTCCTCTCTCACCCTAGCAACATGTCAGCCTCAGGCACCAGACAAAAACACACAAAGCTACGTGTGGGGTCCACGTCGATGACAGCAGAGGACTTTAAGCCTGTGTGTAATGGAGTCCTGTTCCAAGGTTCATATTAAGATTCACTTCTAGCTCTGGTACATTTCATTAGTCGCATGTATGTTCCCTGGTATCTTGACTTCATGTCTTTGGAGCGAAGCTGGGGGCCGGCTCAGGAGCATTTGACAAAGTGCTTCGCACAGCTAGATGCGAACTGCGCTGGCCTAAAATCTCACGCTGAAACCATGAGCAGGGTTGACCCACATGCTGCTGGGTTTTCCTTCACCCGGACAACCTTGTGTGAGACCTCTAGGAGCGAGAAGCGCGCCAAGAACGAGGGATCGAAGGCGCCACCCTAGAAGACTGCTCTGCCCCAGCACCCAGTTAGAGAGACAACAAATAAAAATGGAAGCTCCTGCTCGGTGGGAACCCAGGCCTTGCGTTCAGACCGGAGGCCCCAGCGAGCTAGGTGAGCAAAGAAGTAGGGTGAAGGGAATGTTCCCCAAGTCAGCTTCATTCAAACCCGGAGGACAGCAGACCCCGCCTCCCTTCGCCACCGCCTGCTCAATCGCCGCGCGCTCCGGGTGTGAGCTCGCCCCTCGGGGAGCGGCTTTCAGCCGAGGAGGCGGTGGCAGAGGCGGTCCGGGCAGCCCCGTTCGGCCGATAGGCCCAGGGAAACAACACCCATTTTCCCCTCCCCAGCTCTGGGTTCAACTCCCACTCGGCCCCGGCCACGCCCTGCTGCCACCGCCCCCTCGGGCAGCTCTAGGCTCTGCAGCCAGGCCGCGCTCGGGGGCGGGAGGAAGGTGGTGCCTCGCTGGGGGTTCCGACAGAAACTACAAGACCCGAAAGCCTTTGCGCCAGAGGCCCGCCCGCCTCCGCCCACGACTGAGGTGCGTCAGCGGCATCACCCAATGAAAACCGAGCCAGGGAAAAAGGGCGCCCGGGTCCGGATGCGCCTTAGGAAAGCCATGCTCACGCCGCGGGGGCAGCGGGCGGTCCGGCTAGCGCGCGGGGCGGCAAGAAGCCCGCGCTCCGCCGAGCCCGCTCCGCTCTCCTCCCGCGAGCCTAGTCCCATGTCTTCCTTCCGCGGCCCCTCGCGCGCTGCTGTCGTGCGCTTTTGAGTGGAGGGCGCCGGGAACTGAGGAGGGGGCGGGATATCCTGAGACAACAAGCTTGGCTGTATGGAGGGCCCGCCGCTGGCACGGCGCCGCTAGCTCGCCCAGGCCGCACGCGCCGTGGGCCCGCAGGCACACGCCGAGCCGCGGCCAGCACCGGCCGGGCAAAGGGGAGGAGAGGGGGCGGCCCCAGCGCCCCGGCCCCGGCAGGTCGGCGGCCAATCCGCTGGGGGAAGGGGTGGAGAGTCGGCGGCGCCGGCGGAGGCAGGCCGAGGGGGGTGGGGATCGCCGCGCTCGCGCCGCCCTGGCTCCGCCCCCGGCCCGCGCCGCCGCCCGCGCCGCACGCCGCCGCTGTCAATCAAGGGCGAGTCAGCCGGGCTCGGGCGGAGAGAGGAGCTGCTACGCCACAGCCCAGCGGCGGCCATTCGCGGAAAAAGAGGCAGAGCCTGTGCCAGCTACAGCCTCCTCCGAGCCACCCCGGGCGGGCGGGACCGGCCTCTCCTCCCGCCTCGCCCCCACCCCCACCCACCTCTATCCCAGTGTCTCTGTGAGGGTTTGTCCTGTTAATGCGGGATGAGCGGTACGTATTCTCCACCCCCCTCGGTCTCCTTCACCGCCTCCCTCTGTCCCTCCCTCCCCAGACCCTGCTCGCTTCCCCCTCCCCCGGGGCCGCCGAGATGCTGGAAGGGGAGGAGGAGAGGGCGGGAGGGAACCAGGGGGAGGGAAGGAGGGCTGTGTTTTGTCTTAATGTCTAAGCTAGAACAACCTCCTTCTGGGTGTTGCTCTGGAGCCTATGGGTCGGGTTTCAAACCACGTTTTGTGAGAGCCCCCTCCTCCCTTCCCCTCCTTCCCCCCCACCCCCTGCCGGTGTGCACGGATCGCGGGTTTATGGAGATTAATGTTCAGAAGGAGGGAGGGGGAAGTAGGGAGGAGAACGAATAATAATAATCCTAATAACCTGTTGTCGTGTGTGTTGGGGGGGGGGGTTGTTGCAGATCAGAAGAAGGAGGAGGAGGAGGAGGCGGCAGCGGCGATGGCTACAGAAGGAGGGAAAACCTCTGAGCCAGAGAATAACAATAAAAAACCCAAAACCTCAGGCTCCCAGGTAAAAGCAAACGTTAAAAAAAAAAAATCAGCAGGAAGCTTTAGGGAACATAGAGAGTTATGCCCTCTAAATACCCAGAAGTAAAGAACAGAATAAAAATGCTTGGCCACTCAAAGCATCTCTGAGTGAGAAACTTAAATTGTGAATTCATGAGTATTTCCCCTAGATGAGGCTGTAACGATGTTTAGAATTTCACCAGGAATTCAGACTGGTAGAAAACAGTGTCTATTTTCCCAAGGGCATTTTTGAGTTCAGAAGAATAATACTTTAAGAAAGTTTACCAGAAATTTCCTTTTTAATTTAAACTTCATGTAACAGGACTTGCATTCTTATTCGTATAGCTTCTACCTGCTTTTGTTCATATTTCCCTTTTAATTCTGCTGCCTGTTGAGTATGTTCTGATACTTAGAGCTCTCAAAATAAATAACCCCCTCCCACTACTGTCTTCCACTAAATCCGCCCACTTTTTCCCCTCCCTCTCCTTTCCCCTCCCATTTTGGGTAGGACTCTCAGCCCTCTCCTCTGGCTTTACTGGCAGCTACTTGCAGCAAAATAGGGACTCCTGGTGAAAATCAAGCGACCGGACAGCAGCAGATTATTATAGACCCAAGCCAAGGACTGGTCCAACTTCAGAGCCAGCCGCAGCAGCTAGAACTGGTGACGACACAGCTTGCTGGCAACGCTTGGCAACTTGTTGCCTCCACTCCTCCCGCTTCAAAGGAAAATAACATTTCTCAAGCAGCTTCTAGTTCATCTAGTTCTTCCAGCAGTAATAACGGGAGTTCGTCTCCTACAAAAACTAAATCAGGTAATTCTTCTACCCCTAATCAGTTTCAAGTCATACAAGTCCAGAATCCAAGTGGTAGTGTACAGTACCAAGTGATCCCCCAACTTCAGACGGTGGAAGGTCAGCAAATTCAAATCAATCCAACTAGTAGTTCATCTCTACAGGATTTGCAGGGTCAAATTCAGCTCATTTCTGCAGGTAATAATCAAGCTATCCTCACTGCTGCTAACAGGACAGCCTCTGGTAATATTCTTGCTCAGAACCTGGCAAATCAGACCGTTCCAGTACAAATTAGACCTGGTGTTTCAATACCATTGCAGTTGCAGACCCTGCCTGGTACTCAGGCCCAAGTTGTAACAACCCTACCAATTAACATTGGAGGAGTGACTTTAGCCTTGCCCGTGATAAATAACGTGACTGCAGGAGGAGGGACTGGACAGGTTGGCCAGCCTACCACCACTACTGATAGTGGGACTTCCAATGGGAATCAATTAGTTTCTACGCCCACCACCACCACTGCTTCTGCCAGTACTATGCCTGAATCGCCCTCTTCCTCGACTACTTGCACAACCACTGCATCCACATCTCTAACGAGCAGTGACACATTAGTGAGTTCAGCAGATACGGGCCAGTACGCAAGCACATCAGCCAGTAGTTCTGAACGCACCATTGAAGAATCGCAGACACCTGCTGCTACGGAGTCTGAAGCCCAGAGCTCCAGTCAGCTTCAGCCCAATGGGATACAAACTGCCCAGGATCAGTCCAGTTCTCTCCAGCAGGTGCAGATTGTGGGCCAGCCGATCCTGCAGCAGATCCAGATCCAGCAGCCTCAGCAGCAGATCATTCAAGCGATTCCACCACAGTCATTTCAGCTGCAGTCAGGGCAGACCATTCAGACCATCCAGCAGCAGCCTTTGCAGAACGTTCAACTTCAAGCTGTCAACCCGACTCAGGTGCTTATCAGGGCTCCAACTTTAACACCTTCAGGGCAAATCAGCTGGCAAACTGTCCAGGTTCAGAATATTCAGAGTCTTTCAAATTTGCAAGTTCAGAATGCTGGGTTATCTCAGCAGCTGACCATCACCCCCGTGTCTTCAAGTGGTGGCACAACTCTTGCTCAGATTGCTCCTGTGGCTGTTGCTGGTGCCCCAATAACTCTGAACACTGCCCAGCTTGCATCAGTGCCTAACCTTCAGACAGTGAGCGTTGCCAACCTGGGTGCTGCGGGCGTTCAAGTTCAGGGAGTTCCAGTAACAATCACTAGTGTTGCAGGTAAGCTACATCTTTTTACTCTCTTATTAGCAAAGCTTAGTGACAGAGCTATTGCTCCAGGTTCACTTTTAGATTGGATACATCTCGGAGGTACACATCTGGTGAGGAGTCAAAGCTGGACTATTACACCACAACCATATATTGTTATCAGTGCGGTCTCTTGATTTCTGTAGCTTTTAGCACTCAGTTTTGTGTGTCAAATTTGTTTAATAATTTAAATTATTTCATAAAGCATTATTTTCTGATTAGAGCCATAATTATAGAGATCATATTTGAGTACACTGAACTCTTCCGGAAGAGGAGCTCGGCTCTTCTTGATGGAAAATTGGCTTAACTTGAATTCGGATATGGTTGTGAGTCTGTTGAAATGCTGTTTCTGTGTAAGAAGGTTTTTAACTTGGCCTTCTCTTGTTTCAGCATTTTGTTTTTGAGGCATTTTCCCTATAGTGTCTAGAGCAGTTTTAAACTAGCTATTGTTGCAGTTAGGATAGAAATTGAAGTTACAAATTGTTTCCGTAAGTTGCTCGACTCAGGATTAGCTCAGGAGTGTGACTTTAATGGTACTTGATGTATAAAGTTTAGGGAAAAGTCTTATTAAAAAGGTCCTTATTAAAAAGTCTTATTTAAAAGGTCCTTATTAAACCTTTTGAATTATTTAAAGATGTCATGTGGTTAGTGAGAAGCGAAGCTGTAGGTAGTAAAATGTCACTGGCTTGAACAAATGATGACCATCTTGTTTTTAAAGCAGCTGTAGAAACAGTTGCTATTTCTTATGCATAGAATTAGATACATCTAAAGTACTTCAAAACCTAGTTCTGGTAAGTAGTAGAATCTTTTTGGGGAGCTGTCTTAACTGTACTTAGACTTATTTGATTCTGAGTTGGTAGAAACTTGCTTTGATTTTAGTACCTTTGATTTTTCAAATTTTGTTAAATAAAAATTTCTGTTCTGATATTTTAAGATTGGATATGCTTGTACTTTTTGAATGACCTTTTGCAAAATGAGGTGCAGAAAAATTAAGATGGGTTCTTTTTCCACAAAACTCAAGCCGATGAACACTTAAAAGTTGTCCATCGAGAGCCTACCCATTCATGAGAACCTGATTACATTTTTATCTCTTGCCTCTGCAGCACTGCCCAGTAGAACTTTGTGTGATGTTTGCATGCTGTGTCTGTCCTCTCCAGAGCTGTCCACTAGTTCTGCACAGTGGCTAGGCGTATAATACATGGTAAAAGTAGCATGACTGAGGAACTCAAGTCTAAGTTTTATTCAAGTAACCGCATTTAGCTAGTGGCTCTTACCTCGAATATTGTGTGTATATTGTCAGTGTTTTCAGTGTGATTCTTCACCTAAAATTTTAGCACCCAAGTATTTAAGTGATGGTTCCGTTTCCAGTCCTTACTCTGTACAGTTCCCGCTCATTCGAAAAACTACCTGGAGTGTTTGAGAACAGTGCCTGGTTTGGTGTTTTGGATAATAGTTTGCATTGTCAAAGTAGAAGTTATTTTATTTACATTTCACCTTGCCTGTTAAACATTAATGAATTGTGGTTCATGGCACTGAGCAGTTTATCCAGTGGGCTAGAGAAGTGGGCCAGTGCTTCTGCTCTCTAATTAATACTGTGCAATCCAGAAATTCTCTCTTACTAAATGTGAAGGTAATCCAGTATTCTGACACCCCAACTCCTGGAATGGTGCATTATAAACAATGGAAGATAAAGCTTTTAGGGGTAAAATTTGGGGGCAGAGGTAGAATCAACAGTGAGTCGGAAGGCAGAACTGGGAGCAGGTGGGGCTAAGCCAGTTAATACGAGCCCAATGTTTGGTTGACAGATAGCCATTTTAGTCACACTACACACAATACCCCAACGAACACTAATACTAGATATAGTTATTCCTATAGTTTTTACTTAGAGTTTGCATAGTTTAGGAGATCTGCTTATTAAGTGAAGTCTACACACGAAGACTTTCCTCTCTGCTGAAAGCCAACAATTTAAAATTTTGTTGATACTTTAAGAGATGGTTGTAGTATAAAGAGCAGAAGTAGACCAGATTTCCACAAGTTGAGTACAGTTAATTTAGGTTTAACTGTTGACAGTTTTATCCTGTTACCTAGCAAACTGGACAGTATTCTTTGACGGTTCCGAACATGGGAGCAATGTTCCAGAGTGGTTACAGTGAATCTAATGAAACTGCTTTGTTTTCATTAATTTCTTTTGTTTTTACTTTTAAAATACACTAGAAGCAGAACACTAAACACTTTATGAGAAGAGGGAGAACGCATGCCTACATCCCTTTTATAAGTGAGCCCTAGTTTAGAGTTAATACTTTGGGTTGCCATTTTCTCTTATTTCAAACCTTTTCCTTTCCAGAATTGTGGCGCTGAATTTATGGAAAAATACTTATTGTTAACATTCATAGGTTTATTAAATTAACATGTTATTTTACTTTTAATTGATACATAATTCATGTACATAGTTGTGGGGTCTAATGTGATATTGCAATACTCTACCCTGTGTATTGATTAGATCAGGGTGCTTATGTCATCACTTCAGACGTTTGTCATTTCTTTGTCTTGGGAACATTCAAAATTCTGTTTGCTACTCAATTACTCTCAGGCACTGCTCACCTACTGTGCTGCCGTTGGGTATTAGATGATACTCTAAGTGACTGTACCCACTTTCCTTGTTCCCAGCCTTGCCCTCAGCCTGCTAACTTTCCTCTTTTAGACACGATTCCACACAGTTCAGGGCTGCCTCAGACTCTCTAGGTAGCTAAAGCAGGCCGTGAGTGAGTGACCGCCCCTCATCACCTCCTCAGTGCTGGGACTGCAGATGTGAGCGCCTGCCCGAGGTACCCATGGATCCATGGGATCACGGTGCTAGCACTCTACCAGCTGAGCTACGTGCCTGGGCCCTCTGCTTATAAGTAAGAAAATGCTCTTGACAAATCTCAGCGCTTGGAAGAATTAATTACCTTTGACAGAATAACGGCCAGCTCATGGGCAAGACTGAACATCTCTTCTGGTTCAGGCTCCTTTGCCTTCTCAGGAAGTGGAAGAGGTCTGATATGGACGGGAGAGGAAGAATCAGACAAGATAAATCGAATGGACCCACATTTTGAAGCTGAAGAGCTTCACAATTTTTTGAAATGACAAGCTTTTTTCCTTTGCATATTGTTCAGAAAAATTGCTTTCTTTGCTCTTGTCTGAAAATTCTGATTTCTAGGCTAAGCATCCAGCATTTAATCAGTTAAGAGTGTAGTTATAATTAAAGACTTATGTACATAAGTATATACCCAATACATTATTTTCTTGTTGGGACGAATTCGATGGATAACAACTGAGTTTATGAACCTTTATTTGAGCCATGTTTGGTGGTTTGTACCTTTAATCCCAGTAGGGGTGGCAGAGTCAGGCAGAGCTTTTGAGATATGTTTTAGTTAAGTAAAAGTAGAAGTTTTTCCAATATTCTCACAATGCTTTCTAGTGTTTTTGTTTTGTTATAAACGTGAGCTAATGGGTACTATTGGTTTCTGCTTCAGTGATCAATCTGAGTGGTCCACACTGTCGTGCCATAAGCCTTTTGCTTGATTAAGTGGTTATTTGTCAATTTCAGTAGAAACTAAATTTTTATGCTGGTTTTCCCGTAAAGGAGGTTGAGACTTGATAAGATGTTGCTGACAATCCAAGAACTTGTCTCTTACATAATTCCTTTGCTTTATAGGGAATTAAGGTTTCAAACCTGGGGATGTAATATAAAGCCAGGAATGGAAAGGCCAGTTCTTAATGACTGTTTACATTTAATTTAAAAGTCCAAATTTAACTTAGTCGAATTAACTTTTTAACATCTACATTTTCTTCTGCATTACTCAAAGTAGAAAAGTGGCTTAAGGTTTAATACAGATAACAGATAGTATTTTTCCTTTTTTTTCTTTTAGAACTTCTTAAAACCATACCTGTATATATATATATATATATATATATATATATATATATATATATATATATTCCTCATACTTATGCTTTGTCGTTTCCTTTTCAGACAGTCAGTTATTCTGTTACTTTTTCACTAAAACCTTCAAATACCTTGAACTTCATCATAAGGGTCGTAAGTTCACGTTCTGAACTACCAGTTTGACCTTTAGCCTCCAGAAGTTTTTTTTTTTTCCATAGAAGATAAAAAATACTCCATGTAAAGCCACGTTAATTTACAAGGACATCTGTGCTGGCTTGCTTCATGTCATCTTGACAAAAGGTAGAGACATTTGAGAGGAGGGAACCTCAATTGAGAAAATGACTCCATAGGCTTGGGCTGCAGGCAGGACTGTAGGGCATTTTGTAGTTGGTGATTGGTGTGGGAGAGCTCAGTTCATTGTGGGTGCACCCACCCACACACTGCATCAGCCCCTGCCTTCAGGTTCCTGCCCTGCTTGAATTCCTGCCTTGACTTTTCTCAAAGGACTGTAACTCAAGATATATACGCCAAACAAACCCTTTCCTCTCCAAGTTGTCTTCATCACAGCAGTAGTAACCTTGTGAGGCCTTGGCAGGCAGAGGAGCTAAGAACACTTCTCATCTCCTTTTCAAATTATTTGTTTGGTTTTTAAATGACAAGGCCTCCCTGTGTAACTCAGGCTGGCCTCACACTCACTTTAAGCCCAGGTGGTCTTGAGTTTGTGATCCACCTCTCAGGAGTGCTGAGAGTCAAGTGTTTCTGGCTGTTTTCCAGTCTCTAATTTAGAGAGTATGAAGAAATATGTAAGGAATATTGGAACACGCATTAAGACAGATTGAAGAGAGATAGAAAAGGAAGCTAAGGGAGATGCCATGGGTAAATCTTGCAGAAATAACAGATTTACCAGGTGATAGCTTCGTAGTTGGAAAAGATCTTTGAGATTATAGCTTACAGTTGTGGCCTTTTCATATTGCTGTGAAAGTCTATTTTTAAAGGTATTTTATTTTACTATTTTAGGTGAAGACAGAAATGTGGGTCAGGTTCTCCAATGTTCCATTAAGTACTTTGGGGATGACTCATTAAAGATTGACAGTAAAGATTGAGGGGGGAACCAGATCTCAGACCATACATGCGTGCTTTTCTGCTCTGGGATGTACAAAATGTGTGCCATTTTTACTGCTGAGTGAATGAGCGAGTTGTGTCAAAGGAACTGGTACTTGGTGAGATAAAAGATTAATGAAATTGGCATTGCTCAGGTAACTTAGATATACTCAAGCCTTTCTCTCCCACCCTCATTCCTAGCCCTCTTTAGAAATGAAGGTACAAGTTCAGAAAGTTGAGTGACATGGATCTTCCAGCAGAGTACGCCATCTTGACTCCATTTGTTTTCCCACTATATTTCTAGCTTATACAAATCTTTTATTAGCACATGAGAAAATAAGACTGAAGTTAGGACTTAGAGAATTAGAATTATCTTGTTTGCCTTCTCACGGATAGACTGTCCCTATGTCACCTGGATATTCAGTGCTGGCATATTAAATAAAACATTGCTGAAAGATACAGCTCTCCGGGTCTGTTACTGAACTTAATGTAGGACCTAGATAGTGTTATTTTTCACTTCTTGGAAGTCTTAAGTTTAAGAGGACATGGGTCTCAGGTTGATACTCTCAGAATTCTAGATGAGGCTCGGGCAGGAGGTTTGTCATGAGTTTGAGGTCTACCTAGCTTACATAGTTAATTTCAGCCCACCTTGGACTACATAGAGACCCTATCTCAAAAAAATAAGAAATAAAAGAGTTTGTATCTAATAATATTAGTAAGTTCTATGTATGATCCTCAGGTCAAAGACATGTATCTTTTCTGAAACAATAGCTAGAAATGGATTAAAAAAAGATTTATTTATTTATTTATTTATTTATTACATGTACAGTGTTTAGCCTGCATGAATTCCAGCATACCAGAAGAGGGCAACAGATCTTGCTATAGATGATTGTGAGCCACCGTGTGATTGCTGGGAATTGGACTCAGGACTTCTGGAAGACCCAGTGCTCTTAATCTCTGAGCCATCTCTCCACCACTAGAAATGGTTTTTAAAAATGACAAAAGGACCTTGCTATGTAGCCCTGACTGGCCTTGAACTCATTAGAAAGCTCAGGCTGACCTCACCCTCCTCCCACTGCCTCCCTGGTCTAGTATTCCCTGGATGGGCCCACCATATATGAACATTTTAAAAAGTAGTACTTGTGGAGGAAGAAAGCAAGCATTTACGGTAGCTAATATGTGTTCTGTGCTGAGTTTGTATTCATAATATTAAAGCACAGACTATCATTTTATGGGTAGGTATTGTGTCCCTCCCTGACTGCCTCACTGAGCTTTAGTTGTTTGGGAACAAATACATAAGCAATAAGTGACTGCAAGGATAAGGCCACTGAGGAAGCCTGTCTTTAAATAGTCCGTGTTTCTCTTGCTGTGATGTAGAGCCTTACCAGTTGTTAAAGGTGTTTTTAAAACGTGGCATTAGTATGAGTTTCTGCTTTGCTAACGTTCTTAAAGTGTCATGCTGCTTTGTTTTCATTCTTCATCCTGTGCACTTGTCTCACACGGCGGTCTCAAGTGGCCACCCCAGTTTAGTTTGGGCTTACTATGGAGGTTTCAAACATCCACGTGGAGTTAATGTCAGTGGTGTCCTTCTGTCTTTGCTTTATTTTATGAGTTTGGAGATAGCATCATCCAGCCCAGGCTGTCCTGAAACTGGCTGTGTAGTGGAAGGTGGTATTGAACTTTTTAAAATTACATATAAAAGTTCCATTTATGAAGCGGGAGCATAGTGTATATGGAGAATGAGGACAGTTTGTGGGAGTCACTTCTCTCATCCTATCAGGAATAGAAAGAACTCAGGTCTTTGGGCTTGATGGCATCACCTATACTTGCTTAGCCATCGCCAGACCCAGCCTTAAATTCTTGATCCTCCTGCCTCTCATCTCAGGTGCTAGGAATACAGGCGTGCACCACCACACAAAGAATTATACTATATCTTAATTTCAATATGGTGGTAGCTTCTCAAAGACTCATAGATGGGTACACAATTGGATGAAAATTTCTTTGGTTGTCAACCATAGTAGCAGTGTCTACTGCCTAATAGATTCTATCCTTGATGCAGTGTAACTCCCCCCCCCCATTGCCTTTTAAGTACAGGACTGAAGGAATGGCCCTATTTACTGAATTAACAAATGAGAAAAGGCTGAAGGATAGCGCCAGTATGATAGGATATAGAATTGAGAGTCAGAGCGCTTAATAGGCTGGAAGCATCAGTGGGTAGATAAGTAAAGCAAGTAATATACTCCACTTACAGTAGGGGAATCATGTACCTACAGGATGAAAAGCCTGCCTTTAGCAACAGGACTAGTTACTGGCTTATCATGGCTTGAGTTAAAACTTTGTTTATAGACTGCTGCTGCACTGCTGTGTATGGTATTGGGTGGACATTTTATTGGGATGGTAATAAGCTGATGATCATAGCAAGGATTCCTGGGATGAAAACAGTTAATCCTAGCAATTGTCAGAGTGCAGGTTTTCACTGTTAAATAGGAACAAGCTACTGTCTTCAGTTCCTAAGGTGGAAGTGGTTCTGTTAGATTTGAGCATGGGAAACAGAATATGCTATGTCCCACCTTTCAGAGAAGAGCTGTACCAATAGAATGATTGGTTTCTTTAGGTAGTTATCTCGTCATTAAAGGCTGATTACCCATCAGTCAGAGCTTGTAGATTATGGAAGAATTGCTCACGCTATACAGAAAGTTTGATTGGATCTAATTCTAAAACCTAAGAGCATGGATATTTGGATGTGTGGTCCTATATTGGGTATGTCTGTTTAGCATATGACTGGAGCACACAGAAACTCTTAAACTTATGGTCCTTATAGCTAAGATCGGGAAGTTAGGGTGGCATTACCTTTATTGTGGTAGAAGTGGAGTGAGACCAGCTCTAGTCCAGTTCACAAGTATCTTTCTGCTCTCCTTTACTTTTTAGAATTCCTCTGTATTAGTTTTCTGTTAGTTGCTAATTTGATGAATGAGAAAGCATTAGTATCTTCACACATCTAGTGTAGTGTCCAACACTGAACTTGTAGTTCAGTATGAACAATGTGCTCACTCTTTTGTAACTGAATCAGGAAAACGGTTGGAAAAGCCAGGGTACTAATTGAGCCTTCACCCCATGAAGCGGTCACAGCGTTGTTTATTTACCTCCTGGACTCTGCAGATCCAGAATGTGTGCTTTCTTCTTAATTCCTTCCTTCCTTCCTTCCTTCCTTCCTTCCTTCCTTCCTTCCTTCCTTCCTTCCTTCCTTCCTTTTCTATTTTTTTTTTATGAACTCAAAATATCTACTAGGGAAGTTTTTTGTTTGTTTGTTTTAAACTTTCAGACCAAAGGACATTTTGAGTAAGGAAAAAAGGTGGTAAGTCAAATATATGAAGGTTCTTTTACCTCAGGCATAGTAATATGTTTAGGAAGGTAGGAAGTACTCTGTTCCCATTGACCAGAGAAGTGGGTTCTTGTAGTGGCTTTATTGTTGGTTCCTGCAGACACAGATAACAAGGCTAAGAGTTAAAACTTAGACTTTGCTTGGATACTGCTCTTCATTAATGGTTCCATTAGCTGTTACTAGGCAAACTTGTCGAATAGTGATAGACATCCATTCGTTTTCGTCATAGTGTTACATAGATGAGGCCAGATAATGTGTTTAGAAAGGGCTTTTATAGATTATAATCAAAACTATCTGTGTGAGGTTATGGCAAGCCCTCCACGGAGTACCATTCCCTAGAAGAGTTTGCTGTAGGTGTCAGTGCTTGGATTTCTATGAGTTGGAGTTTAAATGAAATTTGTAAAACAGAGATCAAAAAGCTTTGATCCAAATAGAACCAAGGCTACAGAGATAGGTATGACTACAAGTACAGGAGAAGCCATGCATTTCCCTGTAGTTAAGAAGTAAATGTCTGCTCTGCTTCAGCCTGTGAAGTATTCACTTTTCTGGAAAGGATGCTAGTGTCAGGGACATAAGACTAAGTACATGATACGCTTGAATGGATCTGCATCTGCTTGCAAGCTTGTACTTTTACATACTGGGTTTGGAAGTAGAGAACATATCGGGAGAGCTCAGAAATGGGCGAGACTGGGGAAGTGATGTATGCTGGCAAAGGTAGATACATATGGAACAAGAAAGCAAAGCTGTAAAGAGAGTAGGCCTCAGGGCTGAGGTTCTGCATGGACTGTTGGAGGTGAGTGGCACCATGTCATACGTGTCACTGTGACTGTGATAGTAGAATCTACCCAGCCAGATAATGAGTCCCTGGGTCCTTAGCAGAGTGCTCTCTTTGGCCCTCTTTGTGGACAGAGTGCATCTACCACACAGGGGAGTAGACTAGAAAACACATTTTATGACTTTGAATCCTGCTTTGGTTGGGAATTTCAGGCTAGTAGTAATATATTCTTGGCTACACACACTGACCTTGAGTTAATTTTAAAAATCATTCTACAAACCTTGCAAGAATATAAGTGAGATTTTTATATTTCCTTTTCATTAATAGTTACACAACACTACAAAGAATATGTTTTACATTTCATGACTGCCTTTATTAGAAATGACTTGTCATGTTTTTAAAAGATGAACATGTTCATTCTGTGGAGGAAATAACACTAAGGAATAACTTTAAGAAAGCCCAGTGACTGTAAGAATTATATACATAGAATTTCACAGTCTTTTTTTTTTTCCCCATTTAAACACTGCTTGGCCCATTAGCTCTAGCCCTTACTGGCTAATTCTGATATCTCGATCAACTGTGTAGCATCAGTCTTACCTGGAAGATTCTAGCCTATGTCCATCCTGGGTCAGAGTTCATTGCGTCTGCCTCAGAGGGCAGAGCTATCGCATCTGCCCGGGAGAGCGGAGCATGGTGTCTCCGCTCCAGAGAGCAGAGCTGTCGAGTCAGAGCTCACTTCCTCTTCCTCCCAGCATTCTGTTCTGTTTACTCCTCCCACCTATGTTTTAACCTATGAGCCCAAGCAGTTTCTTTATTACTTAACCAATGACCTTCCATCATTTCCCCTTTTGTTGTTTAAACAAAAAGGAAAGGCTTTAAGTTTAACATAGCAAAATTACATACAACAAAACAGTTATGAATTTCACAGTCTTTAACCTGCGTGTTCTCTTCTGTGACATGAGCTCAGTCAGCAGGGATGCTGTTCTTGCTTCTCACAGTAAACAAGGTGCATGCAGTGTCTGCCACTGTGGTGACACACCGTGGCTGGTGCAGGAGAAACACAGGTCAGCCCTCACGGGCTGTATTTTGTTCTGCTTAACTTTTGTTTTCTCATTCTTTGGTTCTTTGTAGGAGCTTTCGTTCTCTTCTGCTTTGCAGTGCTGGGAACCAAGTGCAAAGTCCCGAACTTAGTAGACAAGCACTCTGCTGACATCCATCCCAAGCCCAGGATTTGTTTTGTATGGATGTGTGCGTGTGCCTGGATGGAGATTGAGTTAGGCCTTATCTGGTATATGCTCGCCCACTGATCTAATAATACCCAATTTCTAGTGTTTTTAATAAATGACAAAATCAAGGCCAAGGAAGTTAAAATAATTTGCTGGTTGTTACAGAATTAGTGAATGAAGACACGGAAAAAGAACCCAAATTCTATCTAAGTTTTAAAACTTTTCTTGTGTGTTTTTCTTAAGAAATCTTTGACACCAGTGGAATTGTAGTTACCATGAGAGGGTTTAGAAATTTCTTCAGTCTTTTGATTATAAATTACCAGTGATAATTAATGAATTTACATTTTAAATAGATTGATACATCTAAACATACATACATATGTAGGGAGAGGGGTATGTATGTTTATTGTACATGTTTTATTTTGTATACTTTTGCCTTTGTATATACTCCTCTATACATTTATAGTCTTATACTTTGGCTCATTAAAACATTGATGAAAAATTTAAGGAGATTGCATTGTATGTGTATTTAAACCATATTTTATAATTAAAAATACCAACTCAGATTGGGATATTCATTAAAGATCAACTCACCACTTCACATTCCTGCCCTGCCCTTAAAATTACAAAGAAAACTCTGAAACCCAAGTACTCAGATGGCTTTCAGTGATGTTTAAATGAATCCGTGGCAGCTGTCTGCAGTGGTAGTGATAACTAAGTCACAAACTGAAAGAAAGTCACACATTTCCTTCATAATCAGTTTGGGATGAACAGTGGTAACTGGTATGTGTACGGGAGGGTCTCTGCCTTGAAACACTTGTGTACTGGTGGGAATAGGGTCTTGATGGCAGCGTTGTCCCCTGCCTCCTCCTGGTCCTCCTCCTCTTTTATTTGTTATTCATTTGAGAGAGGGTTCCCTATAGCCCAGTCTGGCTTCAAACTCCTGATCTTCCTCTCTCTACCTTTCAAGTACTGAGGTGGTATTATAGGTGTATGCTACCACCCATGTGGCTCTTTGATTTGGTTTGACTTTGGTAGAAGGTTCCTTTATTTAAGCATTTGTAATCTTAAGTAGCAGAGACATTTCACTTAGTGTTAAAATACTGTAATTTAAAGGTACAATGTGTATCAGGTTGAATTTCACTTTCTTTTACGAGGTCAGAAGGAAAATCATTGCTAGCTTGAAGTTTAACTGTGAATGAGGCCTATCAATATTTCAAGAAATTTTAAGATTTTGTTTTTGTTTTGGCAAATCTAATGTGTCTTGTTATTCTCCCTTAGAGAGTAGTTAGGCTTGAGTCATTGTCACAGACTCAGAATGCTTTAGGAAATGATTCATTCGCTAGCATCTTTGTAAATATGTCCATATCCAGCCCAAGGAATAGCAAATAGTGAGGGTGAGGTCCCCAAACCCTTGGCATTTAGTCCTTACCTATACCCTCTAACGTCCATGGTATCAGATACATCAAACATGATTGTTCAAAGACAGCCTACATTTTTGTTTCGATTTCCTTAGTTTTGGGCTCAGTTTCAATACCTATCTTTGAATGTGCTGTATAGCCAAGAGTTGTTTTGAATTTGTAATTCGCTACCACAGCCTCTGTAGTGCTGGAATTACTGGAGTATGTGATCTCACGAGGCACTAGCTGTGTTTTCAGACCAGGGACTGTGCTTGCTTAGAGCTGAGCTCTCTAGTTTGCAAGCAACAAGCCCCTGTGTCAGGAGCTACGGTCACAGTAACCTTTAGAGAGGTCACTAGTCCAGTATTGCTTTGTGGCCTTTACGGAAGCCAGGCCCAGTCTTGAAGGAATTTAGGGTGTTTCTTGTCCTTGCAGCTTTATCCTGAGTTCCTCATGACTAGGTATACTAAGGAACTTACCACATTGTTGTAAAATGTAGAAAGTTAGAGGCACACATCTTAGGTAGATCTTGGTTCTCACTTTAAAAGAAGTAAGTTTTTGCTTCCTCTTCTAGCTGTTAAAGACTGTCACAGCTGGTTTATAGCCTAAATGTTCTCCTCAGAGCAGGGTGCTGTTTTGATTTGCTAGAATTTTGTGATTTTCTGGTAGAAGCAGGAGCATGGAGAGTTACTGTGGCCTTACAACTGCTCACACAAACGAAGTGTAATCCTGGACTCTAACTGAACCTTGGCAAGACAGTGAAATCCTGGATTACATTAAAGCCAATGAATGCTTAAATAAAATGGCTTCCTGTGAGACTACTTTCCAGAAATGGAGTAGTTATAACATATGGAGATTGTAGTTTAAAACTTTTTAGTTATAATTTTTACTCATTTTTAATTGACAGATAAAATA
Organism: Alexandromys fortis; assembly: GCF_014885135.2. Classification (NCBI taxonomy): domain Eukaryota; kingdom Metazoa; phylum Chordata; class Mammalia; order Rodentia; family Cricetidae; genus Alexandromys; species Alexandromys fortis. The sequence continues at coordinate 2,309,002 of NW_026068068.1, read as the reverse complement.
GCTTGTATTATTCATGTACAACATGAAGGTTTATTAATTAATTAATTAATTAAAGATTTCTGCCTTTTCCCCACTGCCACCTCCCCTTTCCCTCCCCCTCCCCCAATTAAGTCCCCCTCCCTCATCAGCCCAAAGAGCAATCAGGGTTCCCTGCCCTGTGGGAAGTCCAAGGACCACCCACCTCCATCCAGGTCTAGTAAGGTGAGCATCCAAACTGCCTAGGCTCCCACAAAACCAATACGTGCAGTAGGATCAAAAACCCATTGCCATTGTTCTTGGGGTCTCAGTAGTCCTCATTGTCCGCTATGTTCAGGGAGACCGGTTTTAACCCAGGCTTTTTCAGACCCAGGCCAGCTGGCCTTGGTGAGTTCCCGATAGAACATCCCCATTGTCTCAGTGTGTGGGTGCCCCCCCCATTGCGGTCCTGAGTTCCTTGCTCGTGCTCTCTCTCCTTCTGCTCCTGATTTGGACCTTGAGATTTCAGTCCGGTGCTCCAATGTGGGTCTCTGTCTCTGTGTCTGTCTCCTTTCATCGCCTGATGAAGGTTAATATTCAGGAGGATGCCTATATGTTTTTCTTTGGGTTCTCCTTCTTATTTAGCTTCTCTNTTTGGGTCTGGCTTACCTCACTCAGGATAGTGTTTTCTATTTCCATCCATTTGCCTGCAGACTTCAAGAAGTCCTTGTTTTTTACTGCTGAGTAGTACTCTAATATATATATATTCCATACTTTCTTCATCCATTCTTCATTTGAAGGGCATCTAGGTTGTTTCCAGGTTGTAGCTATTACAAACAATGCTGCTCTGAACCAACATGAAGTTTTGAACCATTTGTATATTGTGCTGTGGCTAAATATATTATAGTTAATTAGAAACTACATTAATTACCTCATATAATTATTTTAGTGGTGAGGATGCTTAATATTATTCCCACTCTGTGAAGCAGTTTTAAGTACTTTATTTGCTTGGATTTCATTTTGTAGGTTAATCCAAATTTATAGAAACACATTTTAAACTATTTAATTAACAATGATTGCTGAGAAATAAAAGCTATTTTGTAAATATACATCAAAGGTTATGTTGAGGTCTAGCACACCGCTGTTATAGAAACTTAAAGAAAAAATTGTTAGTATCCCACTTCCACATACTCCTAGTAAAAGATTTGTGTTTTATTAGTTATTAACGTGTTTTCATTAGGTTAGTCACACCTATTACAGTAAAATCATTGAGCAATTAAAATTAATCTTTGGTGATCGGGAATGACTATCTTTATTTCTATGTAGTTTGTAGATTCAGGTTAAGCTGAAGGCATGTTGTGCTGCTGGTCCCCTGTTCTGCCAGTTACTGTCTGGCATGTGGTGGGGTCTGCTGTGCTCCTTGACTGTCCTTATAAACAGCTGTGAATGAAGAGTATGTCTACTTAGCAGATAGTCATTCTCCAGGAGTTACTGAGCACTATATGTAAAAATATTTTTTTGTAAATGCCAGAGCATTAAATAGATGTCTTATTACTATTATGTTTTCCTTTCCTCTTCTGAATTAATGTGTGTTTTTAGTATTCCTGTTAGATGGTGATCTAAATTCATAACTGGAGTGATAATATATAGCAAACATTAAAGATATATTTTTGTTACTTACCTTAAGTAGTAGTATTTCACTTGGATTTTAATAAATAAAACTTTATTATTATTTATTAGGATGAGAAAAGTAAAGCAGCCATACTGGCCAGCCTTATAGACCATGCAGCAATAACACACACCTTTAATCCCAGTAGCCACACTAGAAATCGGGCAGTGCAGTCCTTTAATGCCAGCCCTAGAGAGAAATATAAGACAGGAGGAGACAGCTCTCAGGCTCAGTCTCATTTTGAGATTCCTGGATGTAGGATCGCCATTTCAGACTGAGATAGAGGTTAGAACCAGTAGCTGACTGTTTTGCTTTTTAGACCTTAAGGTTGAACTCCAATTTCTCTCTCTGAGTTTTTATTAATTGTGGATTCACTGAAGTAGGTGTGTTAAGCATATGTTTGTGTATTCTGAGGTTTTGCTTTCTGGGACCCTACTGGCCCTGGAGTGGCTGCCTCTCCTATAGTTAGCCAAGTTTGTAGAGATGGTAGTTATCCTGCCAGTGTAATTTCCAGTACAAATAAATCTGTACCCTGATTACTCCCCCCTTATGAATTTACACATGTGTGGGTATGTGGAGGCCAGAGCTTCAACCTCAGAAGCTAGTTTTCAAGAGCCGTCACACTTTTAAAAGGTTCATTCATCTTTATTTTATATATTTGAGTGTTTTGTTTGTATGTATGCATAGGTATAGTGTGTTTCTGCTGCCTGCAAAGTCTGAAAGAGGAAGCTGGGATTCCTTGTAACTAAAGTCACAATGGTTTGAGTTGTGTGTGAGTGCTGGGTACTGAACCCAGGTCCCTCTGCACGACAGCAAGTGTTCTTAACAACTGAACCAACTCTGCAACCCCAGGATATTTCATTTTGTTTGTGTGTGTGTCTATGAGATGAATGTTTGCATATGTGCAGGTATGTGTAGATGCCAGAGGAGATGGTGGATGTCCTGCTTGTGTCCCTCTGCCTTATTCCCCTGAGATAGGGTCTCACTAAAGCGAGGCCCGTGCTGCTAGCCAGCAAACCCCAATGTTCCTACGCCCTTCCCACAACATACATACTGCTGGGGTTATAGGTACTCCTGACCACACCTGCTTTTTCATGGGTGCTAGGATTCAAGCTCACATTCTTGTACTTGGATAGCAAGCACTTTTACCCACTGATTTATCTGCAGTCCCTTCTACCTTGTTTATTGAATTAAGATCTCAAAATGATACTTTGCTATCTGGATCCTCACTGGCCATGGTAGGACTGCCCCTGCAGCAATTTAGCCAGGCATTTGGGGCCACTGATCCACATAGGCTGGGCAGTCAGCGAACTCTAGTATTTTCTTGCTCTGTCTCCCCTGTGCTGGGATTGCAAGCAAAGGCTACTGTCTCCAGCATTTACATGTCCAGGTGCTGGGGTATAACTTGGGTTCTTATGCTGAGTAGCAAGGGCTTCATCATCTGAGCTGTCTTTTTTACGATGCTCCACCAGATGGCTAGGAAGGAGCAGCATCCGTGGTCTAGAGCCCTTTAAATTAGTCAAGCAAGCAGATTCTAATTCTTCTACCCTGTCCTACAAGCTCCTTTCTGCAGATACCACCCTAAAGCTCTTTCCCACAATTTGTCCTCTTCTACTTCCTGGTGTTCACCCATTGCTGCCCCCTGTGCATCCTCTCAAATCCATGGCAGGGTTTCTGCTCATTTTCCTGTAAACTGTAAGTAACAAACTCTTCAGTGGCTGTTTTCTGTCAACAAGATTATTTTGAATCATTATAATATTGTTTTGTTTTTAAAGCTATTCTTAGTCAAAACATTTTATAACTAAGAAATAGTATTAAGTAGAGTTAAGGGATTTTTTTTTTGAAGGTATCTGAATTGAATCAGGTTGCTGAGGGGTGTGTATGTAAGCCAATATGTACATGCATGCAGTCGTGACATTCTGCCAAAGTGCATGATGCCACCCAACCACGCACTGAACACCGTGACTGCAGGAGGGTATGGAGGACAAAGTGTTTTACCTCCTAGCAGACAAGCACAGAAAGTGGGAACTGGGAAGCAATATTACCTGCATATGTTACCATCTCCCAACAATCGCCAGAACCCAGAATAGTCCCATCAGCAGGGGAACAAGTAAACAAACATGTAAGGTACATTTTAGACTCAAACTCCAGTGTGTTACCTGTGTTTCAGCTGACTTTACTTAATAAGAACAACAAAAACTAAAGCCCATATTAGGTGTGTTTTATCCAAATCAAATCTTTAGTTGTTGGCAATGTCAAGACAATGCAGCTTTTAGTCCTTCAGGCTCAAAGGTACATTCAAGTATTAGAAGCTTTTCTTTAGGAAAAAAAAAATTAATTGTAGGCAAATTGTGCCAGTTTCTCTCCTTCTTAGGGAAATAGTGTCTGGGGATAGCGATTTAGCTGTCAAATTTAAACCAATATATAGAATAGTTTCTCCATCTAGAAAAGTTAAACTTCAATTTTAATATGCTTATTTAAATTTTATATCATATATTCTATTTAATGACAGACCCCAGTATGTCCCTTAGCTACCTGCTATAGTACCCTGCTTTTAAAATGATTTTATTGTTTTATTCTGTTTTCAGCAGTAGATTTGCAAACATAGAAACTTATAACAGTCATTAAGCCAGTAGACATTGTTCTGCATTTTGACTCTGTAAAATTGTTTGAGAGAGAGAGAGACAGACAGACAGACAGACAGACAGAGTGGGGGAACGGCATGGTGTGCATGTGAAGGTCAGAGGACAGTGTGGCAGAGTTGTTACTTACCTTCTGCTCTGTTGAGACGACGTCTCTGGTTGTTCGGCTATTGCAGGCATGTTCCAGACTAGCTGGCCTGCAATACAAACTTCCAGGACATTTCTCCTGTTTTTGCCTGCTGTGTTGCCTTCAGAATGCTGGATTTGCTGATGCATACCTCCACACCTTGCTTTTTACATGGCTTCTGGGGACTGAACTCGGGTTATCAGACTTGCTCAGATAGCAGATTTTATTTGCTGAGTCATCTCCACAGCCCCATGTTCGTTTTTTGATAAATTGTGCCAAGCAGTTGTATTATGAATAGAGATATTAGGAGGGAGAATTGTTGATAAGGGAGGCCAGTGGATTATAATAAAAAATAAGTCTTTGGGAAGATGACTCAGTTGGTAAAGTACTTGTCAAGCAATCATGAGAACTAAGTTCAGATCTCCGTCACCCATGTAAAAAGTTGGGCATGGTCATTCTATAAAGACAGTCAAACCCTAAGAGCTGGCTGTCCAGGCAGTCTTGCCAAACAGTGAAAAGGTTAAGGTGGAGAGTTGTTGAGAACACATTTGCACACTCAAGCATGAACACATTCAGCACGTATCCCAAAATGACCACGGAATGCTGTGTAACTGGTGTTTTTTTTCTTCTTTGCTCTGTCTGGGAGGGGCACCCATAATATTAAAAGATAAATGCAAGAGCGGAGGGGGGCTTTATGTATTTTATATTGCTGGCTCTTTATGTAAATTGGGATCCTTGGTTGGTTTTCCACATCTCAAGAAATGAAGATAATGAAGCCTGAGAAGTGGTTTCCATGTTGACATTTAAGATTGTTCATGTCCATGAAAAACTGAAAAATTGTCATTATGTTGAAAGTTGGACTAGGTTAAACTGATGTGTTCTTCATTGATGCTTAAATGGGTTATAAGTTAGCAAGAAAAGGTGTTAAATCTTTGCCAGTGAAAATCTTGGTTATACTATATCAGCATGTTCTTCTAGAATTTCATATTGCCTTCTCAGTTGCCTGGCATTTCCTTAATGAGAGAAACTTCTCTGTTTCTCTGAATGAAAGTAATTTTTAACAAAACATTAAGTAAACACTTGAGAAAACCATGTATGTTCAGCACTGGTCTGATGACCTGGGAAACTGTAGTGGAGCTAGGCTGCTTCTACCCCATTGCCTTTCTTTTTCCTTAACTGTATTAAATGAAGTGCTCCTTAGTGAGTTTTTTGCTCAGTGAGTTTTGTTGTTGTTGTTTTTAATAGCACAACTTTGAATCATGAACTAATGACACAGAATAATCTGAGTATGTTTGTTTGTTCGGGGTAACTCAGTTTATTTGTTTGTTTGTTTGTTTTAATCTTCTACTCCATTTGTCTGTCTCCAGCTCTCACACTTGGTCTCCATAATACCAGAGATACTTACTGAAGCAAGGCTCAGTGGGTAAAGTGCTTACATGTTCAGAAGGCTTCAGTTGAGTCCCCCAGAATCCATGTTAAGGCCAGGAGTAAAGGCATGCAGTTGTCATCCCAGCATGGGCGAGTGTTGTTGGGACTTCCCTCACCAGGACAGGAGGGTTCCTGGGGCTTGATGGCCAGCCAGTCTAGCTTTCTTGAGCTCCAGGCAGATGAAAGAATTGGACTCCAAAAATAAGATAGAGGGCTCCTGAGGACCAACACCTGAGGTTGGCCTCTTGCCTGCACACGTACACAGATGAATATGCACACAGCTATACAACAACAATAAAAAATCTTACATTAATAATACATGTCTGCTTTATATTGAATATGGGTTTTGTAACTGCCAATAAAAGTTACAATAAATGACTACATTTTTCTTGTGTTTTCTTATTGCACTTGGCTTTCCTACTCCAATAGTATATATTCACTTGGACTGTCATAGAAGATGGTTTAAAATCCTTTATTTAAAACTATAAAAATTTGTATGTAATACCAATCTTATAACATTCCCCAAAAGAACTTAATAATTTCAGATTTCTGTATCTCTTCTTATTTTTTTAAAAACATTTATTATGTATACAGTGTTCTGCCTGCATACCAGAAGAGGGCACCAGACCTCATTATAGATGGGTGTAAGCCACCAGGTGGTTGCTGGGAATTGAACTCGGAGCCTTTGGAAGAGCAGTCAGTGCTCTTAACCTCTGAGCCATTTCTCCAGCCCTCTATTTTAGATACATGTAGCATTTACTACAATATAAATAGAGTGCTGGTGAAATAATAAAGTTGTGTACATCAAATGAGATGTAATCCCAACTCCCTCCCTCTCCTTCCTCCCGCCTCTTGTTGTTTCCCCTTTATAGCATGTGCTGCTGCCTTCCGCCTTCCCAGTCTCTATCCTGTCTTATTGCATGGTTCTCTTTCTAACTTCCTGGCTTCTCCTCATACTAATTCCACTTAAGCATATATTTAATCTTTAGAAATAGGATCCACATGGAGAGAACATGAGATGTTTATCAAGACTGAGCTACCTCACTTAGTGATAATATTCCTGCTCTCACTATTTCCATGTAAATATGAATTCATTTTTCTTTATAGCTGAATAAAATTCCAGTGTGTGTATGTACTTTATTTTCATTATCCATTCATCTTTTGGTAAATCAAGCTTCAATAAACATGGATGGATGTACAAGTATCTCTGTAGTATGTCAGACTTCTTTGGGTATATACCTAGGTATATTATAGCTGAGTTGTGTGGTATATCTACTTTTGGGTTTTGGACAGAGTCTTCATTTGATTCTCTTAATGGATATAAAATCCAGCGCCCGCCACCCTCACCAGCACAGGTTGTGTCTTGTGATTATAGTTCCACTGGGGGATGGGATCTCTGAGGAGTTCTATCTGTGTTTCTCTGGTGGCTAATATTTGAACCCTTACACTTCATCTGGAGAACTGTATGGTTTCTTAAATGAACTATAATGCCAGTATCACGGGTTTTTTTTGAAAGTTTATTGTAATGAAGAAATTTAAAAATACTTCAGAATTTGAGTTGAAAAGGAAATGTAGCTATCCATAGAAAGGATGAAGCTTGATAACAGATAGTTTTACAGTAAAGGTCATGCCTTTCTTTGAGGATCTCTTCATACTGTTTAGATTAGTCTGATCCATCACCTTTACACATGGTTCTTTTGTCCAGGTTAAGTACTGTAAGGACAACATTCACACTGAGCTCATCGGGAAAGTGAGCAAAGCCTTTTCTTTGCCTGTTTTTACCCTTCCAGAATAAGCCAAATGCTATTTGTATCCAAGAGAAAAATACTAGCTATCTGATGGTTTCCTCCAAATGTTCATCCTCTTCCATTCTGAGAGGAAGCGAGAGGAGCTGGCCACAGCCGAGCCCTGCATTGCACAGTGGAATGTGCTGTGTGGTGTTTATGGCAGAAGTAATTCCTTTGAGTTGTTAGAGAAAATTTGTGGCTACTTCACTTACACTTGCAAGTAGAAAGCAAGCGTCTTCCTGGTCATTCCATTTGCTGTTTGGAGATGCATCTTAAAATAGCCGTCTCTGTGAGGTTAGATTATGCTCCATGACAAGGAACAGTGTTGGACTAGACTCTCTTGGCCCTAAACTGTGCATCTATTTTAAGAGATGACCCTAAGAACTGACAGAGTATACTGTACCCTCTTAACCCCGAGTGCCAGTTCTGTATTTCCAGGGCTGGAAAGATCACCTAGAAACATCTATGGAATTAAGGCCTGTTAGGAATTCTTAAACCTATCTATATGAGTTGCCTGTTTCCTTGTAATTTCATTAAAATACATATTAATGTATTTGTGTGCTTATGGAGAGATATGTGTAGACATAGAAATCATGTTTTTTCATGTACTTTGAGAACAAAAAAAATCCAAAGAGTTATTAGATGATTAGTATAATAAAATTAACTGCCTTTGCTCATATTATCTGTGATTATACCAGTTTGCTATTCTCTTCTTGTTTTACCCCTTTAATAGCCAGTGTCCTTGGTTGCTGTCTTTTGCTGCTTGCTGTCTCTCAAACACATGTGCTTTGTGATTATTTCTTATATTCCCATTAAGAACATGCATCGTTAAGACCTGAGTCCTTTTGTTTTTATTAAGTTCCTGCTGTATAACCAGCACTGAACTAAAGACTCGCTGCTTCTGCATCCTGTGTGCTGGGATTACAGACATGTCCATCCTGTCCAATTAAAGTCAAATTATGAGACAGTGGAGGTGTACACCTTTGCCTTCTAGAAAGCTTATATTCTACTGTATAGGAGTAATCTACGATAGCAGATACGAAAATCGTAATGAATGACGAATGCTAGTGATTCTGAATTAAGAGTAGAGCAAAGCCACTGAATTCCAGGGCAGAAATAAAGGTTACGTGAAACTTGAACTGATGCTCTGAGGAGGCCCTAATGAGCAGAGTCTAGAAGGAAGGGATTGTAAGTTGAAGAGACAGCAGGTACAAAGGACAAGGAAGTAGGTGTGCGTTTGGCAGAACAGTCAGAGAATGAAGATGGCAGTGTGGATAGAAGTCCAGATTTCAAATGACAGGAAGATGGGTGGTAAATCACAGAGGATATGGTAAATGTGTATGGGTTTGAGGGGTGAGAGAAGGTAAATACATTCAGAAAGTGGTTTATCATCTAGTACATACGGAGAAACCAGTATCTGGGCCATATATATAACTTAGATATCAGTAAAAAGAAATCAAACCTTGTAGCCAATAGCATGTTAAGAAGTATTCGTAAAAGTAAGCCTGACCATCTGAGTTTGATGCTGGAACACCTCTCTCTCTCTCTCTCTCTCTCTCTCTCTCTCTCTCTCTCTCTCTGNCTCTCTCTCTCTCTCTCTCTCTCTCTCTCTCTCTCACACACACACACACACACACACATTTAAATGTAAATTTTGTTTTGTTTTTTGAGACAGGATTTCTCTGTAACAGCCCTGGCTGTCTTGGAACTCACTTTGTATATCAGGTTGGCCTCGAACTCACAGAGATCCATCTGCTTCTGCCTCCTGAGTGCTGGGATTAAAGGCATGTGCCACCACGCCTGGATTAAATGTAAAATTTTTAAGAAATGGCATTTAGAAAAAAAAGAAGCTAGAACAAGCTTGAGTTCTGGTGTTTGTGATCCTAAAGAGTAGTCTAGCATCCCCCTGAAACAGCTCGGTTTACCTTGGAGATTGGCTGTCAGAAAGTCAGCATTCTGGATTTAGAAGGCATCTTCATAGAGATGGTGGTGGGATGGGAAGGTGACAAGGGGCACAGTTGGAAGTGCTGAAGGATGAGAACCTGAATGAGGGCTCCGCTCATTCTCTGAGCAACAGAAGGAAAAACTTAAGCCATGACAAATGGAAACTTGTCTGGCAGAAGTAAAGAACAGAATGATATACCGGTTATGGTTATGCCTGTTTCAACAGCAATGCACGTTCACTCAGGATTGTGCTCACTCAGGGTTTCTTCTGCTGTCTCTCTCTACGTATGTGCATGTATTTTGTGATACGTGTGTGCATGTGCACATGCATGTGTGCAGGTACATATGTGTGTTCATTTGTATAAGCCAGAGGACAACCTCGGGTGTCATCCTCAGAAAGGGTGTCCACCTCCTTTGAGACAGGGTCTCATTGGCCTACAGCCCACTCATAAGACAAGACAAAGAGATCCTCCTGTGTTTACCCCACTAACACTGGAGATTACAAGTATGCACGACCATGCCTGGTATGTTTACCTGGGTTCTAGGGATTGAACTCTGGTCTTCCCTTACTATGTAAGCCATCCTGGGAGCCCTGTGGTACATTTTTACCACCACAGAAACTTCAGCAGGATGATTCTACTCCATAAAGCTTAAGAATCCTAGCCAAACCTTCAGCTACTGAAAGAGGATGATTGAGAGTTTGCAAGTATATGATATACTTCAGAGAGTTTCAAGACAGAGAAGGTGATACTTTGGGGCTGACACAGAAAGGCTTTGGAGTGATTGTGTTTATTCATCTCATAGTATTGAGCTTGTTAGGTGCAGGTGTTGCAGTAGCTACAGAAACTGGTGTGAGAGAGAGCTTTCTAGCATACATGTTTGGTGGGGATGCTGAGATTCTAGTTATAAAGATAGTGTGATGATGCCTTCAAACGCAAAAACCTGTGAGAACATAGGAGTCTCGCATGTAAGCATTGAGGGTATTTGTGTGGCTAGAGATTAGTCATATCGACAGAGAAAGAACCTTCGTGGTCAAAGGATAGATCCATTTAATAACATGATGTCATCAGGGCATTAAGGATAGTACTCTGGTACTCGTTATGATCTTGACAATGAGGATCAGGCCATGAGAATTCTTCTCTTAACAGGAGGAGTTTAAAATCTATCTTTAAAGGTCACCTTCAGTCTTCCTTTTGTGGAATATTTGTCATGATATTTAGATTGTAGGTGGCTCAATATGGACCATGGCTGAGAGGAGGCTGTACTTCTTTAAAGAAGTTGAAATAAGTAGAAACAATTAGAAGTAAAAAAGGAGTGTCTTTGTTTTGACTCTGTGTGTGTGTGCACTTGCATCCATTTTGTAGGTGTGTTTGTATGTGTGTATACACATGTGCACATTTTCATGTAAAAGCCAGAGGTGTTGGTGGTAGATATTTTCTTCAGTTGCTCTTTTCTTTATTTTTTGAGACACTATTTCACTGAACCCAAAGCTCGCTGATTCGGTAGACTGGCTGGCCAGTGAGTGCCAGTGGTCTGCCTGTCTTCCCCACCCTACCACCCACAAGCTAGGGTTTATGTATATGTAGCCAAAGTCATGCCTGGCTTTTTACGTGGGTGCTTTCCTTCCTAGTTTAGGGATATTCTGAGGAGGAATGTCTTTAGACATCTGCTTTGATAGGCAGGTAATATGCCTAGAGATATTTTGTGTCTCCAAGCCTCAAATAGTATCCCCAATTCTCAAGGAAAGAATGTAGCCGTTTTGAAAAAAGAATTCACAGCTCTGGATTATGGCTAACCTAGATTCATATCTGTGTTTTACTACTCAGGGTAGTAAATGTGTACAAATTTGGAAAATCTGTATATTTTCCCCGTGCTTTAGAAGAGAGCATTTCATGATTAAATATAATATGTTGAATTTCATTCCCACAATTTAGTTAGCTCCTTAAGCATGAATGACATATTGCAGCTCTTCTCTGGATTGAATGGGAGGGGGGTGACATAGCTTAACAATGGTCTCCCTTCTCTAATCTAGATCATTTAAATTGATTAAGACCCTTCCTGTTTTTCCTCCAACACTAATGATATATATAATATATAATAATGATATATTGAGCTGGAATTGGCTATGTAGGCCGGGCTGGCCTTGAACCCATTATCCTCCTGCCTCAGCATCCACTCCTGGAATACAGCTATACATCATAGGCACATACCATCATGCTGGGCTCCTGGAGGATTTTCTGCTTCTTATCTCTTCAGTCTTTTAAACTTTAAATCCTTAGCAGAGTGCTACATTGGGTTTAGGCTTTTAAATGCGTCCTTATCATTGTTCTCTATTGTAAATCACTTTATGTAGCTTAGCTGCGCTTTGTGCATTGTTTTATTGTGCATGTTTTAAGTGCCTCATTATTCTTACACGTAAGTGTTTTAGATCAGATTTTATTTTGCTAGAGCGTTAAACATCAAACATAAACAGGTACTCAGAAGCTTTTCAAATGAATAAATCTCACTTGTAGATTGCATTCTTATGTTCATCAGCTTTTCATTATTATAAAAATGCCTGAAATAATGAAATTACAGACAGAAAACACTAAAATAAGTCACAGTTCTAGAGGCTTCACCCTTTGCCTTTAGGGGTAGGAAGAGTTTAGCACACCTTACTGGACACGCTACAACAAAGCCATCCACACCAGAGCCGGGACAACGGCAGGCAACGAGAGAAGCCAGGATCAATAATCTCCTTCCAGGAGTATTCTTCTGCCTCATTAAAAACTTCATCTAGGTCTTACATTAGTGAATGCTTTTCTTCTGTCATGGCCTTTATCATGGCATGCTGCATGACCACAGGCCCAGAAACACCATGGACTAAAGCGTCTGGATCTGTGAGTCAAAATAAAACCTCCTCTCTCAAGTTAGGATCTCAGATACCTTTCCACTGTGCAAAAGAGTCTTAAAAACCTCAGGTGCTGTTTTCTTTGTTTTTTACTCCCCCACCACAGAATCTCGCTAACCCTTTATGCTTTTCTAAGTTGCCAAAGCCTGTTCTCAGCTGTATATTGCTGTCTTTGAAAGGCCTTAACCCAGTAGCTTTTTACTATTACAGGAATCATACAATGTACCTTTTTAAAACTTTCATTTGTTCCCTTTGGGCCATGGTTGATTGTAGAGCTATAATTGAGAGCATTCAATTGTTGTGAGTAATGGAAGACTGAGATGTGGGGTAGAAGAATGTGTCACACAAGAGCCACTACAGGAAACAGGAGCTCCCTGAATGTAGCCATGAGTAGAGTAGAGGAAAGCCAAGAGGAGAAGATGTCAGTCGGCAGCTGTGCATGTGGTGGAAATACTGGCATGTGGGGCTCACGGACTGGGGAGAACTAGACATGCAATAGGGATGTTGTTGCAAGGATCAAAACTGATAAAAGCTGATAAGGGTCTGCCTGTCCTAATTTCTAGTAGGGCAGAGAATGTTGACAGATAGATATTTTGAAGAGGTATCTCAAGGGGACTATGGACCAACATAAGCAATTTGTATGGTAAAATAAAGATGTCTCTGGAGTTGGCTTTTTCATATCTACTTTGTGAAATTGGGTGTTTTCCATACCCCTAAAAACCTGAATATTCAAATCTGAAGATGGGGACAGCAATAATAAGTTCACTGGGATGTTAGTATGCAAAACGTGGAAAATTTTCTTACCTCACAGTAGGTATTAAATGATAGCTTCTGTTGTAGGAGATGGAAAAATAGAGGGGAGGTGGGAAGTACTTCCAGATTTCCTATTTGGACAGTCAAAAGAGCTAGGTTAACTTGTCTGGTTTTTCGACAGCTTGCCTCTGAGGAATCTGTTTGGGAATGCTTCCTGACGAGTGACAGACAGGTGTCTCCTAGGAGATACCTGAGTAGAAGGGATGGAATTGGGAAGCATTAGCTTATGCCGACAGTAAATGTGAAAGTGGGTGAGAACAGTCTCCGGGGAGAAACTAAGAAAGCAGAACCCTAGAGAGCAGCAGGGAGTGTCAGGGAAGCTTAGTGAGGACAGTGAGCTGGAGTGGTCAGAATGAAGTGAGAGAAGCACAGGAAAGTGGGAGGGGCCGGGAATCGAGTACAGTTACAAACAGATGAATTGTCAGTTACTTCTGCCATGATATTTACCAGTGACAGGAGACATACCTAGTGAATAGTTTGCGAAGAGAACGAGTGGTAAAGAACAAAGAAAGCAGGTAAGTCTGTAAGAATGTGGGTTTAAATGCTGGTCCAAAGATAAACCGAGAGAAGGGACATTTCTGACCAGTTGAAAGCCCAGAGAGTAGAGTCAGATGGAGTGATAAGCAGCGCAGATGAAGCATAGCGACCGTGTAACGTCTTGCATCGTCATTGGAAGAAAGTCTGTGAGCAGAAATGAGGTCCATGTGGTGGAATAGTTTGCATGTTCACTACTGCAGTCAACCGTGGACAGCGAGCATGGAAGGGCTCTGTTCAGAATAGCACCCTGGCTTAGGTAGGGTCTGTTGCTGAGACACCAGAACTACGGCAGCTCTCATAAAGCAGGATATTTAATTGGGGTGGCTCACATTTTCAGAAGATTAGTTCATTATCGGTAAGCTATGACATGTAGACAGATGTGCTGAAGAAGGATCTGAGAGCCCTACATCTTGACCTGCAGGCAACAGGTCTGTTCATCACACTGGGTGTAGTTTGAGCTAAGCTAAGGAGACCTCAAAGCCTATGCCTACAGTGACACACTTCCTCCAGCAAAGCCACACCTCCTAATATTGTCATTCCCTCAAACACACAGAGGTCCACCTGCCTCTGCCTCCTGAGTACTGGAATTAAAGGTTTACAGCACTACCTGACTCTTTTATGGAATATTTAAAACTTGTAAATACTCAAGGTACAATGAGGCATAGTAATTATGCTTTGTATTTGTATATTGGCTTATAATATAAGATTTTACATATGAAAACCCAACTTGATCATCAAAAGTGTCCCCTTTTCTTTCTGAGTGGTGGGGGCTAGCAGTGGGGATTGAATGTTTGGGGAAGCAAGCCCTTTCATCTCCAGCCCCCAGAATAGTGTGTGTGTGTGTGTGTGTGTGTGTGTGTGTGAGAGAGAGAGAGAGAGAGAGAGAGAGAGAGAGAGAGAGAGAGAGAGTGGGGGACAACAGAGACAGACAATCAGAGAGGAGCAGGCAGGCAGGCAGGCACGCGTGCGTGCATGCACACAAAGACACACACACACACACACACCCTTCTCTCACGGTAACACTGGCTGGCCTGGAACTTGCTAAATAGACCAGCCTGGCATCCCACTCACAGAGATCTGTTTCCCTAATGCTAAAATTAAAGATATGCACCACAGTACTTGGCAGAAATGATTCTTGAAGTTGGTAAGAGACATGAATTTTAGGGAGGTCCAGGTGACTGCTTTGGGATAAGAACACAGAGTCCCTGAGTGTACAGTGTTGACTTCACAGCTGTGGTCTCACTTGGGTCACTTTACCTTATGTACTTATTCAAAAGTGAAGACATTGTGAACTTCCTAAAACTCTCTCTAACATAGTTCTTAATTTACGTTCAGCCTACTCTATCTTCAGGTTCAAGCCTAAGATTTAACCAATCCTTGGGTGAAGTATTTGGGGCAGGGTACCAATGTATGACTGGCTAACATTTTTGTTGTTGGTTGTTTTTATTTTTGAGACAGGGATTCACTGTGTATCCCTGGCCATCCTGAATGTCCTGGAACTCACTGCGTAGATCAGAGTAGCTGTGAACTCAAGAGAGATCCGCCTCCTGAGGGCTGGGATGAATGGTGTATGCCCCACACCCAGCAACTTCTGAGATTTTAACAAAAGAATACAGTATTACAATGTCTTGCATACATTGTATAAGTATGCTAGTGGTTATTAAAACTAATGGGGGGATGGTGTGATAGGGATTATAGAAAGCTATGCCATTTTGTCTAAGCAACTCGAGCATCTGTAGATTTCAACGTATAGTGTTAGATGGAGAGGGAAGTTCTGAAATCAGCTCTCCTGGATGCAGAAGGATGCCTGCATTTGTGTTTTAGCTGTGGGTGCTCCTAAGGAACCGAGGTGTCGTGGGTTAACAGTGGAAGTTGAGATTAATTTGGATGGGAGAGTCAACTCAGGTTTATATTTGTTGAGAAAAGGTCATATTTTTTACTTTGTGGTTTTCAGTTTTTCATATGTTCAAAGGACTGCAAGTGCAATTTTAAAATAAGCACTTTTATTTTAAGCCTGTGTTTGCTTCTGCCAGCATAGTGCATCCTTGTAGTGCCACCCAACTCAGTGGCTAAGGGTGACGTCAGCTAATGTGTTGTGAACAGTTCTATACCATGAACTATAGCAAGAGATTTGTACATATTAAACCTTATATCAACTCTCTGAGGTAGAGAACTCTTAAAATTGATACGTATTTTGGAGATCAGCCCTTTGTCTGATTGTGGCGTTGGTGAAGATCTTTTCCAATTCTGTAGGCAGTCGTTTTGATTGTTGACCATGTCCTTTGCTTTATAGAAGATTCTGAGTTTTAGGAGGTCCCATTTATTAATTGTTGCTCTCAGTGTCTGTGCTACTGGGGTTATATTTAGGAAGTGGTCTCCTGTACCAATGCGTTCAAGTGTACTTCCCACTTTCTCTTCTCTGAGGTTCAGTGTGGTTGGTTTTATGTTGAGGTCTTTCATCCATTTGGACTTGAGTTTTGTGCATGGCGATAGATAGGGATCCATTTTCATTCTTCTACATGTTGATATCCAGTTATGCCAACACCATTTCTTGAAAATGCTTTCTTTTTTTTCATTTTATATTTTTTACTTCTTTGTCAAAAATCAGGTGTTTGTAGGTGAGTGGATTGATATCTGAGTCTTCAATTTGATCCTCCTGTTTGTTTTTATGCCCAAACCAGGCTGTTTTCAGTACTATAGCTCTGTAGTAGAGTTTGAAGTCAGGGATTATGATAACTCTATCAGAGACCCAAGAAGGATATAATATTACCTGAGTAAACAGGAAACATGGAGCAAACAACTTACTATAGAAAGCCAAGTTTCCTCTGCCATGTTGGGGGCATCCATCTTTAAACTACAGGGCTAGAATATCTTAAGACTTCTTTGTGAAGCAGAAAGTTTTTGAAGGACTGTCCTACCTTGACTTGGCAAAGTTTGGCAGTTGCCTTTAGTATTTTGCTTATCCAATTTGAACAGTATACTGTCAGCAGTTGAGGTAAGGACAGTTTCTTGTCCAGTGACTAACTTTGCTACAATAAAAGCAAACTCCATAAGGAGGTTCTTCAATGTCCATCATCCTTTTTTGAAGTAAATTGGTGCTGCCAGGAACAAACATATCTTACTGTCATGAAAAGCCTTAGATCATTAAAACATCTTAAATGCCATATTCTGTAGGTCTTTGAAGTGTTTGAAGACCATCTGTCTATCTAAAATTTATTTCTGTTTGATCTTGAAAACATACCTAACATGACTTCAAGTTTTATTGTTATAGATGGCAAACTACTAACCTGCATTTCTTAATTATCCTAAATGATTTATAATTTTAGCTTTCAAGGACTAGAACTTTACATAATATTTTTAAATGAGCTACATAGGTAAAATACTTAAACAAGAGTAGAAACATATACACAGTACAACAAAAATTATCTTAAATTGTATCAATATACAAAAATTCATACCAGTGTAAAATATTTGAGAATAATATTTGCTTTTTAATCTAAAAGTAGATTAATCTACCCATTTATCCTATCATTCCCATATCCCCATTTTTTTTCTTTTCAGAGAGAGATCTTTAAATCTAACCCTCTCTTACTTAGTTTCCTCCCTTACCTTGACCAGTAAGAATTTGAAACCAACCTCTCTAAATGATGACAAACATCCACAACCCACTTAACAACCAAAAACTATCCACCATGCCACTTAGGGATGTGGGTGTCATATTCTTAAAATTAGTTCCTGCTATCTGAGGCCAGCAGCATCTTAAGGGGACTCTGAGAAAATTGGGATAATGGTCAAGTCCTAGGAGAGCTAGCTGTATCTTTTGTTGTCCAGTTACTGTGTAATGGGAAAGTACAGTGCTTATCTGAAGCCCTGGCTTGAGTGTCTGTGAGACTGAACCATTTCAGCTGGCAACTTTGAAGTAGTTATAGAGAGGAAAATCCAACAGAGACATTCTGAGAGCCTAGATCATCACATGGGCTACTTGTCTTCATTAGTGTTTGATCCTCTTTTTTTTTTTTTTCTGAAAATACACAGACATTTAAAGGTAACATAGATATCTACAATAGTACAAATTTGGAATGTGCAGTATGTACAAGTCCGCCAAAGATGATTTTTTGTTCTATGTTTGAGAAGGTAAAATGTTGTAGGAAGGCTATTAGCTCATTCCCGGCTGCTCATCCCAGAAATAATCACATAGAAATGGTATTCTTTGCAATACTGTTTGACCAATAGCTTAAGTGTATGTAAGGTTAATTCTTACATTCTAAACTAACCCATCTCTATTAATCTGTGTATTGCCACATGGCTGTGCCTTTCTGGGTAAAGTTCCATTCAGTGTCTGTCTCCAGCAGGGTTACATGGCTTCTCTCTGACTCTGCTTTCTTTCTCTCAGCATTCAGTTTAGCTTTCCCTGCTTAGCTCTATTCTGCCCTGCCAGGCCCAAAACAGCTTCTTTATTCATTAACCAATAAAAGCAGCACATATACAGGGCTTCCCATACCATTTCCCCTTTTTCTGTTTAAATAAAAAGGAAGGCTTTAACTTTAACATAATAAAATTACTTATAACAAAACAGATATCAAGCAAGAATTACAGTTACTATATTATATCTACTTTATCTTTTATCATAACTAAGAAAACTCAACTCTTTTCTTCAACTCTATCAAAGACCCTAGAATGATATAATATTACCTAATTAAACAGGAAGTACATTGTAAGCAACTTCCTAAACTCTAGAATTGACAGAGACATCTTGATGCCTGGACAGTTACCTAAAGTTCTTTTGTACCAATGGGCATCCATCTTCAGCCTGCAGGCCCATAATATCCAGCAGACTTTTCTATAAAACAGGAAATTTCAAAGAAAGTTCCACCTATACTGGCAGTTATTTTGGTCACTTTTTTCTGTTTCCTGCACAATGTCTGGCAGACTCTTTTATGAAGCAGGAACCCTGAAGGACCGCCTCACCATTATGCAAATTCAGCAGTCATTTTTCTGTGGCTCCTGCAAGTCCAGTTAATATACCAAAACACCAAACAGTCCAGGCAAGAGCAGTTTCTTGTCCAACTAGCTAGGAAACTCTGTAAGGAGCCTCTTCAATGCCTATCTTCCTCTTGAAGTAGATTGGTACTGCCAGGGGCAGATGTGTTTCACTGTCATGAAAAGTCCTAAGTTCTTAAAACATTTTAAGTGCCATATACTGCAGTCTTTGAAAGATCTGAAGAATATCTATCCATCTGAAGTACACTAACTAACATGACTACAAGCTTGACTATTATAGATGACTCTGTATTAACCTGTATTTTTAATTATCCGTTACATTTTTAAATGAGCTACACAAACAATACCTTAATCAAGATCAGAAATACATATACATATAGCAAAATTGACCTTAAATTTGTATCAATAAACCAAAATCCATATCAGTGCAAATCTCTATAGCTCTCATAATGTAAATTAACCCATTTACTTTAATCTACAGTCTGTCATGTGGCTCATTACTTATTTCTTTGTACTGCCCATGCTGCTTCCTCAGTGTCTGGCTGGCAACTCCACCTTCTTCTTCCCAGAGTCCTCTTTGTCCCTGGAAATCCTGACTGTATACCCTACCTAGCTATTGGCCTTTCAGCTTTTTTATTACACCAATCACAGCAAATACATCTTCATGCAATGTACTACTATCCTACAACACTGTCATATTATACATTTTCATAGTTTCTCTAGTAAAGAAGCAAAGTTAGTACATACTTGACATAGTTCAGAGTAAAAGCAAAAGTATAAGAAAAGACTAAAGTTAGAAAAAAATGTGTTTGCTGTAGTGACTGTATATATGTCACTGTTGATTTTGCATTAAACCACTTAGGATGGGCACGGTGGTGGTATGCCTGTAACCCAAGCACTTAGGAGGCTGAGGCATGACGATTGTTGAGTTTGAAGCCAGCTGAGTTATGTAGTGATCTCCAGGCCAGCCTGTGCTACATAGCAGTGCCCTGTTTCAACAGAATAAAGGAAGAGAACATTTAATTCTTTTTGTATTCTTAAAAAAAAGTCATCAGTAAGGAGGTGTTTGTTTGCTTAGAAATGAGAAATGTCTGTAATATTTAATCTTTATACTGGTTATATTTTATTCCTGCGTTTTCTTGAGATAATATTGTTGACTGTAAGTAATAATGATGGTTTGTATTGATAGAGCATTTTCCACGTAGGGTCAGTGTTTTCAGATAGCCATGAGTCCTCACAGTGTTTATATATAATCTCAGCAGATGAAAAAAGAGTGGCTAAGGTAAATGCTGTATGTTTTGGAAGGGTTAGCTTGGTATAAACAATTAACTCTTTTGGTTTTGGGGCTCCATGTCCACATGGAGGTTCTTTTCATCGTTTCTTTAGGAATAAGAGGCATTCTGATGCTCTGTTTTTCTGTCTTTCTCTTAGGTCAGCAGCAAGGACAGGATGGAGTGAAAGTCCAGCAAGCTACAATAGCTCCTGTGACGGTGGCGGTTGGAGGGATTGCCAATGCAACGATAGGTGCTGTTAGTCCTGACCAACTCACACAAGTGCATTTGCAGCAAGGCCAGCAGACCTCGGATGCAGAGGTGCAGCCTGGCAAGAGGCTCCGAAGAGTTGCCTGCTCCTGTCCTAATTGTAGGGAAGGAGAAGGAAGGTAACTGCTGTTCTCACCCTTGCTTTCTGGAATTAGTAAGCAGTCAGTGGCCACTTCTATCACCTGAGCCTCTGAGCATTCTCTCAGAAGCTGTAATGCAGTCTTGTTACAGTGGGCTGTTTGAGGAGCAGTCTTTTGTTTTGCGTTATATAATTTTTTTAATAAATGAATTTCTTTTTTCACTTATTAGGTAAAAACTTGAAACGCCTTTATTGATTTCAAGCTAGCTCCTGTGCCATGATGTTTCCCTGTCTGCTGTATACAGTGCAGTAGTTCGGAATCAGCCACAGCCACACAGCTGTCACTACGGTGTTTTAAACCACTGTTGTCCTCTTCACAGAAGTTCTGTCCCCCAAACTCCTCAGCTCTTCTAAACTGGCTTCTGTATTTATAGATTCTACTATACTGGACATTTCATACAAATGGAATTAGACAGTATTTGAATTTTTGTGATGGCATGATCAATGCTTCATTTCTTTTATGACAAATAATATTCCATTGTATGAAATATTTAGTATATTTATGTATCATACTTGTTTATCCCATTGATATACAGCAGAATTGTCCATTATTGTCCACTATGACCACTGTATACATGTATATAAAAGTGTGCATGCAGACATTCAGTTTTTATTTCTCGTGTGTGTGTGTGTGTGTGTGTGTGTGTGTGTGTGTGTGTGTAGGTGTAGGTGTAGAAATAGAGTTGCCTGACTGTATGGTGACTGTTTAACCATTTAAGGAACTGTTACACTCCTTTCCTAAAGTGGCTGCACCATTCTGTATTTCCACCAGCACTGTATGAAGAAGGTTCCAGTTTCATCATAGAATTGCTAGGTCTTTTCACTGCCTGATTTTTTGTTTTTTAAAGTCAGCTTAATAATCAGTCTGAAAGCGACATCACAGTATGCTTTAGATTGAAATTTTCTTAGTAATTAATAATGTTGATCATCTTTTCATGTGGTTTTTGATCATTTGTGTATCTTTAGAAAATGTGTATTTTGATCCTTTTCCACATTTAATTGCATCATTTTTTAAAAATCACTGACTAGTTCCTTATATATTCTGGTGTAAGATCTCACAAGGACATGATTTGGAAGTATTGTTTCCTAGTATGTGGAATGAATACACACGGTCAAAATTGTGTCTCTCAAAGCACGAAACCTTTTGAAGTATAATTTTTGTTTGTTTCTTCTTCTTTGTTTGCTTTTGCTTTTGATCTCATAGTGAAGAATCCATTGCCAATTCTAAGGAAGGTTCATAGTTCTGTTTTTTTTTAATCTTACATATTTTACTCTGAGATTTAGATACGATAATTCTTAGTTCCCTTTTCAAATGTGTTATGAAGGAAGGATTCACCTGGCATCATTTACTGAAGTTTCTTTTCCTCTTGAATGATCTTAGCTTCCATTTCTCAAAACTGCATTAAGTGTTTAACAACACTGGGGATTCTGTATGAATTTTAGCATTAGCTTGTCAGTTTCTATGGAGATGAGAAGGGGTGTTCTGATGGGAGTTGAAGTGAAAGTACAGGTCAGTTTGCAGGTAGTGACAACTTAACAATATTGGGTCTTCAGGTTCATACAAAAGAGCATTTTTCTGTTTATTTAGATTTTTGCTAATTTATTTCATCAGTATTTTGTGTTTTTTTAAAGAGTGTAAGCTTAGCATTTGTTGAATTTACTCCTGTTAAATCTTCCTGATGTTATTATAAATGAAACCGTTTTTTATTTCTCATTCCAAGTGTACATAATCACATTGACTTCTGTGTACTGATCTTATATTGTGGAATGTTGATGATCTCTCCTTGTGGTTTTCTTAATGGTTGCTTAAGAATTCTATATCTATTGGGTTGAAGAGATAGCTCAGCAATTAAAAACATTGGCTGCTCTTTCAGAGAACTCAGGTTCAAAACCCATCATCCACATAGTAGTTTACACCTGTCTGTAACTCCATTCCCAGGGGACCGGACACCCTCTTCTGGCCTTCGTAGCATACATGTGGTGTGCAGATATATGTGCGGGCAAAGCACTTATACACATTTAAAGAAATTGAAGATTTCTATAAACCAGACCATCCACACTGGGGAAAAAAAAGACTGCATCTTGAACAGATGGTGCTAGTCAAGCTGGATGGCTGCATGTAGAAGAGTCAGATAGGTACCTATTCATTGCGCTTCACAAACTCAGCGCCCATTGGATCGAGGATCTCAACATAGGGTTTGATATCCGAAGTCAGATAGAAGAGATGGCAGGGACTAGGCTTTAACTCATTGACACAGAAAAGGATGTTCTGAATAGAGCACACATAAGACCAGTGACTAGTGAATAGGACCTCAGAGCTGGGGAGACAGGACAGCTCGCAGCTCTGTGTAATTCTAGTTCCAGGGAATTCAGCACCCTCTTCTGGACTTCACAGCCATCAGTCATGCAGGCTCTACACAGACATACATGCAAGCAGAACACACAAATACAGTAAAATGGTTTAAAAACTAAATGGGGCCTCATGAAACTGGAAAGCTTCTGGGTGGCAAAGGACATTATCATTCGGATGCTTTACCAGCTATACACAAACAGAGGGCTAGTATCTAGAATATATAAAGAACTAAAAAAACTGAACATCAAGAAAATAACCCAATTAAAGAGCAGGGTACAGAAGTAAACAGTTTTCAAAAACTGAAACTCAAATGGCTAAGAAATACTTTTAAAAATGTTCGACATCTTTAGCCCTCAGGGAAATTAAAACCACCATGAGATTTCATCTTATCTTGGTCAGAATGGCCAAGATTAATAAAACAAACGACAGCTCACACTGGTGAGGATTGAGGGAAGTGGGTTGTCGCTGGTGGGAGTGAAAACCTGTGCAGCCATTATGGAAACAGTGTGGAGATTTCTCTGGAAGCTGGGAGTTGATGTACTTCAAGATCCAGCTCTACCTCTCCTAGGCGTTTTTATCCCAGAAGATGACAGTCCACTACAGAGATGCTTGCTCGCCTATGTTTATTGTGCTCTGTTGATAATAGACAGAAGTTGGGAACAGCCCAGATGTCCATCAGCTGATGAGTAGATAATGAAAATGTGGTACATTTACACGATGGAATACTGTTGTGCAGTTAAAAAATGAAATTTGCAGGTAAATGGATGGAACTAGAAAAAACTCATGCTGAGTAAGGTAATCCAGATCCCAAAAGATAAATAGCACAAAAAATAAATAATGTTCTTCCTTATATGTAGCTGTTAGCTCTGGGTTTTCAGAATATGTGTACAATCCAAACAACCACAGGAGTTAAGTACCAAGTAAGGGACCAGGGAAGAAGAGATAATTTCCCGTGTAAGGGAAGATAAAGCTATGGAGAAATAAAGGGGCGACTAGAATAGGAGGATTAAGGAGGGAAGATGGAGAGGGATAACCAGCACTAAAGGCCATTGGGATGTGGGTGTGTATGAGGGATTTAAGAGGAGCCACAACTAGTAGGGAGACGATGACTCAGCTAGGCCTCTTATGTTCCTGTAATACCGTCAGTGCCAGCAATAGGCACATACTGGTGCTCACAGCCTACATCTCGTTGAGATATTAACCGAAGGGTCACATCGAATCCCTAAACATAACAGATTGTTGAAGGTTATTGATTGCTCTACACAATTTATTTATAAGACCCATTTCTAAAGACAGTTCGTCATTGGATATATAAAAGTCAAACTGGTACCCAATAAGAAGTTTCACTCCTGATTAGCATTCATGGTACTAGAAAATAATCTGCATGCTGCAAGGGAAAGACAACCCAGCTACAAACACTGCGACCTTATAAGATACCATAGCATAGTAGGGGCACAAATGTTCTGTCACAATCAGCCACTTTTAAAAATTGTACTGAAGGTCTTCTCCATTAAATGGAACCCATAGCTGAAACTGATCAAGTGGCCAAGGATCTGAGACTAGATAGGACATGAGCCTAAGGGAAAACCTTCTACTGTTAGTCTGCTAAGGGAACAGAGCAGTGAAGTGACTCCTAATGACTGACTGCTGTACCGTAGGTGAGTGCCTCCCTCAGCACTCATCAGAAACTTCAGAGATTCATAGCTGGACAGTGCAGGTAGGGAGAAACTTTGGAGAACTCACTTCTATATAGGACGTCTTCATCAGCTCCTCTCCTTCAGGCTGGGGGATGTTGTGGAAGAGGAGGTAGGAAAGGCCGTGTGAGCCAGAGGCGTCATACAATCAAAAGACTGTGAGTTCAAGGAGACAGTGTATTCCAGACATAATAGGACCAGTGCACATGTGAACTTACAGAGACTGACAACATACACAGGACCTGCACACGTTCAAGGCAGATGGGAAGAGGGAGCAGAAATGGGTTCCTTTTCCTAACCAAGAAGCTATTTGCAATTGATACCTACTAGCCAAGGAAAATGAGTTTTCTCCAAAGGAGTGGCACTGAGTATATCAGCCGTGCTCCAGAGCAGGCCCTATCTTTAGGAATAGTTGACCAGCACAAAACTCACTCTATCTGGGGGAGGCCTTTTGATCGCATTTTGTTTTGTTGTAGTTTTTGTCTTGTTGATCTTTTATGTGTTCTGATTTTCGTAGGTTTTTTTTTTTTGAGAAAGAGAAACAATGTAAAGTTGATTGGATAAGGAGATGGGGCGCTCCTAGGAGAGTCAAAGGAGAGGAAAACTAAAAAAAGTAAAAACAATGAATTCTATATTTACAATTATATCTGTGAAAAAAATTAGCTCTGTTTTACTTCTTTTTCTACTCTGAAGTTCTGTTTGTTTGGGTTTTGGGAGCAGGTCATCTAGTTTGTCCTTTATGACGCCAGCTGTAGAACCCTGGATCAAATTGAGGACACTCTTTTCTTCTCATTTTAATCAGAGAAGGATTATTATGACAAACACTTTGTTGCATTTGTTATAATGATCATGAACTTTTAAGGAAATTCTATATAGTTGTAACGTAAGTAGTTAGTACAAGTCAGCATTTTTGCATGTTTATGATAAAATCCTCCTGGTCATGGTGTACAATTCTTTTTATACATGACCAGGGATGTATAGGAAAACCTTGTCTCAAAAGCAAACAATGATATGTATTAGGGGATGGGATTTCATCAGTAAAGCTGTCTGAACCTAGGCTTTGTATAGTTCTAATTCTTTTCGCTACAGATTTATTTTGATTGGCCACTTGTATTTGGTTGTTTGCTTGTTTGTCAATTTTCAGATTTTCTGTTTAAGAACTCATCTGCCTCATCTAAGTGGTTGATAACAGATTTATCCCTAATGTTCCTTTAAGATCCTTTCTATTTTCATGAGCTTGATAATGATTTTCGTTTATGAGTGAGTTAATTGAGTCTGTTTGTCTTGGTTAGTTTAGCTGAAGGATTGTCATTTTGTTGATGTCTGAGAGCATATGTATGTTTGACATTTTTCACATCTGAAAGCTCCCTGGACCTGTCTACTTGCTTCTTCCCAGGACTAGCCGGCCTGTGGTCAAGCCTTATCTCCGGCTCCCGTGTATGTGCCCTAGGTGCTAGCCGGCCTGTGGTCAAGCCTTATCTCCGGCTCCCGTGTATGTGCCCTAGGTGCTAGCCGGCCTGTGGTCAAGCCTTATCTCCAGCTCCCGTGTATGTGCCCTAGATTGGCACTGGGTGCCTTTTAACCACCCCCAGCTGGCACTCAGCCTCAGAACAGGGGGTGCTGGCAGTAGAGTGAGAAACACCGCACACTGCCCCTCTCTGGAAGATAGCTATTTGACTGGAGGTTGTACTGCCCTCTAACTTGTCATGGAGGTTGGAGGGAAGGAGACCAACTGTTCTTATATACTTCTATAGATGTCATTGAGTGAATATTTGCTGTTATTTGTTCTTAGGACCATGACCGGAGACTCTTGGACGGTGGTTGGGAGGTAGATTTATAATTTACTGGTTTTGCTGGGAAGGATTCATGGAACTCCTTGACACACCGGCCTGCTACCAGTGGGTCTTTGTATCCCACATCTTGGTTAGCAGGCTTTTTGGTACTTAGAGGAGAATTTTCACAAGTTTTGTTTTTCTTTACCCAGGTGTCAGTAGCATGCCTGGACTCCAACGCTAAGGACACTGGGGCAGGGAGATTATCAAGTCCAGGCAACCAGAGCTATGTAATAGACATAAATTCTGAGACTTGCCACATTTTCATTGGAGTTTTTTTATGTAGTACATGAGCATATTTTATTTTTTCATTAATGCACAATTTTCTCATGTTTCTTTATGTGCAGACATACTCAAAAGAAATTTCTAATCATGTAGAGGCCTACCATTTTGGCACAGACAGAAGCTGAGTTTGGGATGTAATGGTGTTGCTTTTCTTCTTAGGGGAAGCAGTGAACCAGGCAAGAAGAAGCAGCACATTTGCCACATTGAAGGGTGTGGGAAAGTGTATGGCAAGACCTCTCACCTCCGAGCACATCTCCGCTGGCACACTGGAGAAAGGCCTTTCATCTGCAACTGGATGTTCTGTGGCAAAAGATTCACAAGGAGCGATGAGCTTCAGAGGCACAGAAGGACCCACACAGGTGAGTTGTTTATCTCAGGCTGTAGCTGTTCTTTTTACTTAGTTCTCCGGTGCTTACTGACAGTCACACTGTGAAGGGCAAGACACCATAACTCTTTCTGACGTACATTTATTTTACTTCTGCAACTTTATCACCATATTTATGTGACCTGGAATTTGTTCCTTTTGCTTTTTAGGATGTTACATTCATACTATTTTTTAAATAAGTTTAAACATGTAAGACGAAAACTGGATTATGATTGTCAGTATTTTTAAGGAGGAGAAAGGGGTTAAGAAAGGTGGTATCCACTTCCATATTGGACTATCAACAGTCCATCAGCCAGAGACACTGGGCTGTTCTTTACATTTTTGGAGATGTCTAGAGTTGTCGTATCTTGTCTTTTAGCATACCTAATTGGTCAACATAGAAGCAATGTTTCTCCCTGAGGATGAAGCAAAGGCCACTATAGTTGGTTTTTTGTTTTGTTTTGTTTATTGTTTTATCTTTGGTGGTCTGCCCTCCAGGTCCTGAATAAATACACAGAGACTTCTTACCTTTGAAGTCCTTTGCTTGGCTTGTTTCTAGCCAGCTTTTAAACTTAAATTATCCTGTTTCTCTTTAATAACATTTTGCCTCAGGGCATTTTACCTTTCCTTATTCTTTTCATCTTTAGTTTCTTCTTACTCCATGGCTGACTGGGTGGCTGGCCTCTAGTGTCCACCTCTCCTCCTCCTTTTTCTGCTCCTCCTACTTTCTAGGTTTCTCCTCCTATTTATTCTCTTTGTTTGTATGCCAGCCCCACCTATCCTTTCTTCTGCATAGCTATTGGCCACTCAGCTCTTTAATAGACCAATCAGGTGTTTTAGGCAGGAAAAGTAACATCACAGAATTAAACAAATACAACATAAAAGAATGCAACACATCTTTGCATCACTAAACAAATATTCCACAGTGTAAATAAATGTAACACATCTTTACTAATATTCTAGAAGTGACCACCATTCTTTATGGTTAGTAGATCTAATCCTTGCCAGTTCTGTAACACCACAAAGCCAGCAAGTCGTTTTGGCCCTCGAGCATGAGGATGAGGTCCTGGGTGAACTGAGAGGTCATTAGGGAAGTAGTTAATCCTGGTGGCCCAGTGCTGATGCTACCAGTTAACCCAGGACTGAGAAGGGATAGGACCTGAACCATGCGTTTGCTGTACCATGCCTTTGTAAACTTTGTGGTAGGAGCCAGCAGAGTTTTTCTTTAGGACAAGGAGCATCAGGGCACAAGTCCCTGACCACCAGCAGGTAGGCAATGGTAAATTTAAGTGCCTGATCCCTACAGTGATCATATTGGTGTCTTTGAGTAATCTTCCTTTCGTTTTTACAATAAATGTCAACAATAACATAATAAATATCCACTTAACATTCTTTCACAATTACAATTTTGTTATTTTTAGTAAATCAATTCACCAAAGAAGTCAGTATCAAAAACAGCAGTCACCATCGGTCTGTGTTTTGGTGTCATGTTTCTAGTGTATTTTTAATACTCATGCATGCTATTTGTGGGTCTCCATAGAAAGCAATGTTTTATGCAGGTCATAAAATGTTACATAACAATATCATTCTGCCTACTTTATTTTCCTTTTTACTCAGTTACACATTTGTTTGTTTTCATTGTTCCTTCACATGGTCACTGCAGTGCATGAAGTCATGTCCTGCAGTGTTCTCAGTGTTCCTTCACGTGATAACCACAGAGCATAAAGTCATGTCCTGCAGTGTTCTCAGTGTTCCTTCACATGGTCACCGCAGTGCATGAAATCATGTCCTGCAGCATTGCTTGTTGGTATGTTCTTTGCTGCTCTGACAGCACTGGACATATATAAGGGATCACAGAGCATGTGGACTTGCTAATGGTGTCTCTACAGTGGCCCTCAACGTTTCTGCTTGACTAGCGGTGTCAGAAGTCCGTGCTCATGTATTCTCACTACTGGAGTGCCAAGGCTTCAGAGTTCGTATCTGTTTAAACTAGTTTCTCTTTTTAAAGTTGCATTTTTCATGGTTTTCCTTGAGATCAAGCATCTTTTTATGTGTGTTGTTTGTTTGACTTCTTTGCCATCCTACTTCTTGATTTATCTTCTGGGGTATTTCTCAGTCATGTCATTTATATGTCATTGCAGATTTACCCCATGTTTTTGTGTTTCCTTTTGTCATACAGAACTTTTACAATTTTCGCTGCAAAGCCTTTTTAATGAAAAATTCAAGTCTAAAATAATTTTGATGTTATTGAAACATTTTTATTCTTATAGCTTTGAGTTTTTTGTTCTTTGCCTCTAGTTTGATCTTTAGATTGCCCAGACGAGTAATTTTGTGTCCTTTTGGTTATTTTTTCTTTTGCCCCATGTGTGTATGTGTGTGTGTGTGTGTGTGTGTGTGTGTGTGTGTGTGTGTGTGTGTGTGTNGTGTGTGTGTGTGTGTGTGTGTGTGTGTGTGTGTGTGTGTGTGTGTGTGTGTGTGTGTATGAGAGAGAGAGAGAGAGAGAGAGAGAGAGAGAGAGAGAGAATGAACTAAGGCTGTAATATTTTCCGTATGAAAAGCCATTTCTTGACTGGTTTATTTCTCTGTACTAATTTGCACTAACATTTCTTTCAAACTATCCTCTGTAATTGTGTCTAATTTCTAGGTCCCCTGTGACGAAGTGTTTTTGCACCAGCACCATCCAGTTTCAGTTACTGTAAGCTATATGAAATCTTGTGTTGAGAAAGTACCTGGTTCTTACTGAGTACGTTTCAAGTTAGGTGTTACCCTGCAGAAACTGAAGTTGTATATTAAAGACGTGGGAGGTCCTAGAACTGGCCTTTCTTAGGAGCTGCTGTTTCTTATGTATTTGAAGGTATTACTTCATTTGCTGCTCAAGCCTCACCATGAGATAGAAACAAGCTCTGTCCTTAGATTAGAAAGTGATCTCTGATATCTGGGGATGACTAGGAGTGACGGAGGCCCTAGGCTCCGTTCCCAGCACCATCAGTTGGTAATAAATTACAAAGCACAAACATGGTATGATCCACCTTGGCACACCCGCGGAGTAGCAACACAAATGAGCATGTTGCTCTGCCCAGGAACTTAGCATTATGTTACCTCTGTGAACTTAAGTTTTTACAAGTTTTTAAATCTGTTAGTGTTACTTGGTACTTCTAATGCCACCTCATTCTTGACATTATCAAATATGATGTGATTCAAAGCTAATGCCATGACAGTGTTGTGTGTGATCTTGAGAATGACTCTGCTATGTATGCCCACATTAGAATATTTGCCATCTCCTCCCTGGATTTGCAGAGGAAAAGTTAACAAAGTTGAGGAGAATTGCCATTTGACTTGAAGCCTTGCTTTGTGATTGCAGTTGTTTGAATTGATGTGTTTGTAAAGTCTTCTGTGTCACACATCCATACTCATACAGGTACACAAAACATAAATGCTACAGAATCAAATATTAATAACTGACGGTATGCCCCACCTTTTAGAGTCAGGGTCTCATGTATCCTTTCCCTAACCCACCTGCCTCCACCTCCTGAGGGCTTAGAGTACAGCCATGCATCATCACATCCTGCTTATGCCATTCTTGGTGTTAAACCAGGGGCTTGTGCTTGCTAAGCATGCACCATCTAAGCCACATCTCTAGCCTTTCTTCCCTCCTCATCCCTCCCTTCCTCTCTCTTCCCTCTCCTTTTTAATATGATCCAGATTGTAATCATCTGCTCTCTTAGTAACTCAGAATCAGATGTTCTTTATGCTTATTGATACAAATGTTTTGAATACATATTATTCTATATAAATTATTTAATTAAAGCATATTGAGGGATATGGGGAGATGCCTATATGAAGAGTCTGTGCTCCTCTTACAGAGGACCCTAGTTCAGCACCCAGCATCAGTGTAGGGACCTTTAAGTCCAGCTCCAGGGAGTCCAGCGTCTCCATCATCTGGCTGCCAGGGGTTTTGGCACTCGTGTCTATGTTCTCCTCCACAGACAGAGCTGCTTTCACATTATATTTTAAAAATCTTTTTTAAAATGTTAGGAAGTGTTTTAAAAAATCAACAAAACATATTAGGGACTGAGATTGGGGCTTGGTGGTAGAATGCTGGCATAGTGTGCAGGAAGTGCAGGTCCCAGTACTGCAGCGAGACAAGGTGAAACCTGTTTGGCACCAAAACTCCTAAGCCCTGTGTTGATGTGCTTATAGAGAGGACTTCAAAAGGGTTGAAAATAGCCATGCCAGTGCTTGTTAATTTTGTTGAAAACAATATCAAACAAAAATATCTTTTGAAATAAGTATTGATTAAAAGTTGAATATGTTTAAGTTGAAAAAGCTTTGATCATTCATGGCTTTTTGTTCAGTATTTAGCCATCACTCACAATAGAAACACATTGATTGACTGTGAGTAGGTAAAATAATTAAAAAATTATTTTTAATCTCCTTTGAAAGTAGTAAGGATTAATTTGCTTTGCTAAAATAATGTAAAGTCTGTAATGATCCATGCATAGTATTTAAAAATCGATAGTACATAAACTTGTGAAGGAGGCTCTTCCTCACCTCTCATCCTGGTTGCAAGAGAAAATTACTGCACTGTGTTTTGTTTTGTTTCTCCCCCTGTGATGGCTACCACAGATGCTGTGATAGTATCTCTTTAGATACACTGAAATATTTTGCCTGACTTTATGACAGTCAGGTTAATTTTGTGAATAATGGCTGGCCTGGGGACTCGTTCCTTGAGCAGCAGTGCTCAGGAGGAAGGGGAAGGTGCATCTCTGTGAGGTAGGCCAGCCTGACCAACCAGCATACAGAGGGACAGCCTGCCTCAAAAGAAAACAACAAAACTTTATGTCGTTGGTTCGACATCCAGGGTTCTATGCAGAAGTGACTTGTTCTAGAACACATCCCCTTATTGTTTTGGTATTCAGATGCAGTGCGGTCATTGTTTTGTTTGTGACTCTCCTCTGGTTTTATGCTGCAGATTTAAGCCCCTCCCCCTCCCCCATCACTGCTAATCTAATGGTGTTTCAGGGGAAGGCAGTCAGGTATGATCATGCTGCCATCTTAATAAAGAATTACATTTACCTTCTCTGCTCATTGGAAAATATTATAGGAATAGAACCAAGTGTTTCTTGTACATAATAATGATATAGATGTACATAGAGCATACTTCATGTAATAGTATAGCTCATTTCAGTGAATATTTTACTGTAGATATGGTACCCATGTTTTTAGAATATTTCATTGTCCAGTTACATTGTGCCAAGAAGTAGTCAATCCAGGGATGATTTCTGATAAGTAACGTTACAGGGAGGTTTCATCTTCAACCACATCTATTATTTTTCACCAGCTAAGAAAAACCCAGAGATGCACCTGAAGTGCTGTTTACAGTAGACTTTACAATGTGTTGCGGAGAGTTTCACAATATCCTGTATAAAGGTATAGGTAATTAGAGGCTCAAGTGGAAAGGACAGTTGATAATTGAAATGCCTATGGTTTCATGTACAAAAGAAAAAGGATTAATTGGTGAAATAGATAAGGTCAGAAACTCTATAGATACATTAAATTTTTTTTCCCAGAAAGTAGCTGCTCGCTGCTTCAGTAAGTTTGGAGAATGTTTATAACTATTTCCTGTGACTTGGCCACCAGCCGAAATGAATCAGCCTTTTGGTACCCGGGCTAACATTTTATAACTGGGTAGTTTGCTTTTTTCTTATCTAAATGATGGGATTAACAAAGCAGACAATTGAGGCATGAACTCAAACTTAAATAAGTACCAAGTGCACGTAAGTTTCACATTGTTCTGCCTACTTTGTCTCCCCATCCTATGGGTTAGTGTTTAGAGGTGCAAGCAACAAAAAAATAAGAGAAATTCCATGTATATGGCCAGAGAAGTCAGAAAAGGGGCCAGTGGGTTCCCAAGCCAGGCCTATCAACATTCCATTGCAGTTGTGGCAACATAGATACCAAACGGGTTTTACACGCTCACATCTCTAGCAAGAGGATCCACAAAATGGGGCTGTTTACCATGCTATGTGAGTGGAATGACCATTATTTTTCTCTCAATATTTTTGCTCAAACTGTGGCCACAGATAGATGCTATAAGAGGCCATAAAACTTGGCATTCTAGTTGATGAAATAAAAAAAAAAAGATACATTTGTGCCTTGAAAAATACGAAGGAACTATTGAGGGAAAGAAGATAAAAGCTGGTCATTAATTCTGTGTACAACAAAAGAAATGCTAGCTCATTCCTAAGCTGTGCATGCACAGGGTCAACATAGAATGACACAAAACCTGATAAACCATTACCTAATTCTTGCATGTGCACATTCTCCCTATCCTTCTGTGGTGTGTGTGTGTGTGTGTGTGTGTGTGTGTGTGTGTGTGTGTGTGTGTGCGTGTGTGTTAGAGAAAGAGATAGAGAGAGAAAATGCACTAAATCCACACACACACACACATATATATATATATATATATATATATATATATATATATATATCCGTGCACACACATGTAAAAACCAGAGGGAGGCATCAGTCTCTGTCTTAGTGCCTTGAGATAGCCTCTCTTATGGAACCAGCAGTTTATGGTTTAGGCTAGTCTCTGGTTAGGTTGCTTAGCTAATCAGCAAACTTCCAGGATTCACCTGTCTCCAGTCCACGGTGCTAGGCTTATAGCTTGCACAGCCATTACACCCCCTCCTTTTTTGTACTTAGAGTTTAAACTCAGGTCCTCATGGTTGTCTAGCAAGTGCCTTTGCCCACTGAGACATCTCCCTAGCCCTTTAACAATGCCTTCAAAGAGGAGTTAATATTGAAACTTGGAAATTCAAAAAAAGAAGTACGAAACTGAATCTGAATGGACATAAGTGGAGGTATTTTCTTCTCATACAAAAACATTTCATAGAAGATTTTAAAGGACTCATAATCTCCACAACATAAGATCTCAATTGTCTAGAGTAAAACAGGATGCTAAAATAATCCAGATTTAAGAATTTCTCAGACTTTAAAGCAGCCACTAAAACCATTGTCCATGGACTGATTAGAAGCAAACATGATGAAAAGAAATGGAAAAGCAGACACTTGCAATTAGAGAAATTAAAACTATGGGACATAACCCAGTGGAAAAGTACAATATTCAAAGTAAGAAATGACTAAACTGTAACAAGAGAGCAGTGCAGTTGAAGATAGAGCAATAGAAATTAGAGTCTGAAAGGCAAAGGAAAAGATAAGACAGCAAGAGAGTGAGCTGGACCTCAGGGATGCATGGGGCAGAAATAAAGAATCTAAAGTTCATATAACTAGAAAGAAGGGAAAAACATCATACAGTGGCCAAGGCTTCTCATATTAGGTATTAGAGATCCAAACGTTAGCTAAATCCTAGCGAAGTGCTAAAAGGAAAACATGCCCAGGTGTGTCACAAGATCAGTCTACTGCGGACCAAAGATGATGAGAATCTTGAAAGGCAGTGAAAGAAAATGACACATTGTATATGTATATGCATATACAGGAAATGGAAATTTAAACAATAGTAGCTTCCCCCTAAAAATTATGGGGGTTGAGGAGTGAGGGAGGATATCCTTGATATCGAAAGCAAACTGGGACCATTTAGCCACCTGTAGTAGCACATTCCTATAATCTTAGAACTTGAGAAGCTGAGGAGAGAGAGTCTGAGTGGAAATGCAGCCTAGGCATGGTAAATGCACCTAAATATGTGTAGATGCACACTCGTGTGTGTGCATGGCCAGAAGAGGACACCAAATATTTCTTCTATCACTCTATGCATTATTCATTGGAAGCAGGGTCTCTCTCTGAACCTATGGCTCACAGGGCTAGGTTGACAGTCAGCAAGCCCAAGTGACCCTTCTCACCACCCTCCTATAGTGTCGGAGTTACAGGTATGTGCTAAACTACTGTCAGCTTGTTACATGGTGCTGGGATCTGAAGATCGAAATTCAGCTCCTCATGACTGCACAAGTACTCTCCAGACAATCTTATTCAAGATGAAATCAGATTAAAAATATTTATCATCAACTTTGCATCAAAGAAATATTTCATGGTAATACTTTTATATCCAAAAGTTCTTGATGGTAAAACAGTAAATGTTATGAGAAAGAAACTTGAAGTGAAGGGAGAACCATCTTAATCAACAAAAACTGGAGTTAGTGCCTGACATAGTGTACACATTTTTAACTTCAGCACTAGGGAGGGAGAGGCAGGCAGATCTCTCTCTGAGTTCATGCTCATCTGGTCTACGTAGTGAATTCCAGACCAGCTAACACTCTATAGTTGAGACCCTGTGTCTATACATAGGTGTGTGTGCAGGGTGTGTACACAATATGCATACACACTAGAGAGAGAGAAAAGAAAATGTAAGAATGAAAATGGAGGCAGAAACTGAAACTAGGCTTTGTCACCCATGCTGGCCTTTGACTTGCCTAAAATGACCAAACAGCATGTTTCTAAGTTCCCCATGAGCCAAGAGAAAATCTCAAGGGAAATTAGAAAATAACTTCTACTGAATCAAAGTTTCATCACATAATTTATAAGATTCAGATGAAGAGGGAACTTATACCATTAAATCCTCTTTTTCAGTCAGTAATCTAATGTTTTTTACCTTAAGAAATAAGAATGAAGAAATCCAAAATGAGAAGTTAAATAATGAGTGGAAATAGGGAAACAATTCTGAAAACCCTTCAGACCCTGGCCTGTGGGCATGGGTCATTCCTGTACCGCCAGAGGCGGATCCGAAGGCTGCACGCGGACTAGACACATGCTGAGCCACTGAGCTAGTTGTGCCCAGACCACTGAACCCAAAATTGGATTTGCTGAGAATCTTCTTCATCCCTCAGTCACATTGACCAAGAAAGTGTGTGACCACCACTGAAGGAAGAGTAGACATTAAATGGGCATAAATGGACAAGCTGCATGACTCTACTCTAAATGTGAAAATAACCCAGGAAAGGCCCAGGATCAGGACTGGCTCACGGAGAAGTAGATAGGATTGGGATGTAGCCGAGTGAACGGGCACCAAGGATAGCACACTGAAGCTGCCCCTGGGACCACTGAGAGTACAGTTGAAGATTTGTTCACTGGAGCCCTTAAGGCCAACCTAGTCCGTCTTGAAATTA
The DNA here is from genome assembly GCF_014885135.2 of Alexandromys fortis. NCBI lineage: Eukaryota > Metazoa > Chordata > Mammalia > Rodentia > Cricetidae > Alexandromys > Alexandromys fortis. The sequence continues at coordinate 2,272,879 of NW_026068068.1, read as the reverse complement.
ATTTAAAATGAAAGAAAATATATATCACAAAATCCCTCTTTTGTAAAGAAATAGAATTTGTTATTAAAAACTTCCAGGAAATAATATCCTGGATCCAAATCTAAGAAGACTTCATTCCAGGTGTACAAATCTGAGCATTTGAAAGTCATTTAGGCAAGGTAACTTACCAGATTAATAATGGAATAAGAAATTATTAATAAGACTTAAATGACACAGTAAGTATCTGACAAGATTCTCTGGCCTTTTTTATAAAAGTTCATAAAAGTGAACTGAAGAGAACAACACAAACTGAGCAGCTCAAAAGAACGCAATTGTCCTTTAGTTTCCTTAGGTCACAGGGTCATGGGTGAGTATGGCGCTGCACTCAGGGAAAGAAGCTGCCTTGAAGCCCATCCACACTCAGCCAGCTCAGCCTTGGAGTTAGATCAGGTCCCTGCTTCCTGCCATTGGTCACCTGGCCAGTGTTTGCTCTTGAATGGTGTGTGCTTTTCTTCTCGTATGTGTTCTGGAACACCTCAAAACTCTGGTTGGTTCCTGTCACACTTCTCCTTCTAATGCTAGATACAGAGAGGTCTCTTTGAACAGCTGGTGCAATTAGATTGGAGCACCTAGACAGTTGAGAATAATTTCCCTGCACCAAATTCCATAACCTGTGTAGTCACAGCTGTTAAGCTTTGTAACGTATGTGTAACTTCTGGGGATTGGGACATGCACATCCTTATAAGCCATGTTGTCTATGACAGTAGCCAGTATCAACAGATTTGATTTTACTAGATGCTTTAATCAGAAAAGGTGATCATAAATTCTGAAAGCTCAGGTAGATTTGGAGTAATTAAGATAATTTTGTCTAAAATTGTATCATCTGTAGTTAACATAAACATTCTTTACTTCCTTGAAGTAAAGTCCACTGATGGTGTTTGCTGAAGATTAGGAAATAAGAAATTATTACCCAATATAACAGAAAACACTTCTCTGGAAAAGGACCTTGAGAAAAGAGGAATCATTTCCCTAGTGTACATTTCCTTGTACGATATAATTTGAATATTTGAGATTTTAACCCACCCTTTGTGGCTTGAAGTTAATTTGGTAACCAAATGGATGTGTAGAAAGGCTGGGGAAGTCCCCACTAAGCATGTCACCATTGTTTCCCTCTTGCCATCTGTCATGGAATGCTGCGGGCTAGACTATCTGGACTGCTCACCGGAGTCATAGATGTACATGGTGGCTGAAGGTTTGAGAGAGGAGTTAAAAGTCAGACATGTTCAGTCTTTCTGTGGCCAGTGCCATGCATACTCAACAAATACTGTTGGAAAGTGACTGAGTTTATGAACATTGCAATTAAATAAGGTTTGCTAAACAGCCACCATGCAGCTTTATCTCCAGCTGTGTACTTAGAAAAGGCTCCCACATCTCAGGCCATCACCCTCTGGCCTGTGACTCAGCCTTGGCTGCTGTGAGGTAATGGCAGTCTAGTTGCCCTGTGCTGGAACATAAGCACATGTGTAGGTGCTGTGCTCTCCAGGCAAGCTAGTTTCTGAGCCTCAACTACCTCATCTATAAAATCAAAATCTAAAACTAGATCATCACGGTTTCTCTAGCTTGAACATCATCAACTGAAGTCATTTATGGTCAAATAGAAAATGATGGCAAAACTGTTTCTCAATTGTATTTAATTTTCACCCTTGCTGAGTGTCAACATTAATAATATCCGTATTCCTTTGCATTAGCGATTTACTGCCTGTATTTTCAGTACCTCTGAGAATTTTGTCCAGTGCATTTATTTAGCCTTTAGAAGAAAAATTCTATATTGTAAATGTAGTGAAGACAAGGGCTGGATGGGGGAACATCTGATATGCCAGAACTTGGAATTGTGGGTTTTCTCTTGGCGAGTCAAAGAAGGGCCAAGGAAACCAAGACAAATGAATGTCCATATTATCTAAATTCTGTTTCCCACCAGGAAAACCCTATTTCACTGCCATAACAATTGTAAAAGGAAGGACTAAAGCTGTTAGCTAGGTAGCCTTTGTAAACGTCAGGATGGAACAGTCAACCAAGGTTTCATGTCTTACTCCATTACTCAAAAAGAAGAGAGGGGCCTTTGCCCTCTTTAGTGAACATTTGATTTGTACTCTAGTAAGTAGAAGTGATTCTAATTAGAACTGGCTTATATTTTGTAGAAAACATGTTTAAGGATCGAAATAGCACCATTGTTCTTTGGAAACTTAAGGCTGGATTTAATTTGAAATATATGTTCCCAGCTCTCATTTTTTTACTCATAAAAACCTAGCATACTAAAATCTTAGCTTAAAATAGTTTCTAAGAGCCAGGTGATGGTGGTGCACACCTTTAGTTCCAGCACTCAGGAAACAGAGGCAGGCTCTGTAAGTTCGAGGCCAGCCTGACCGACACTAGTTCTAGACAGACTCCAAAGCTACAGAGAAATCCTGTCTTGAAAAACTTTTAAAAAAAAATTTCAGGTTTAAAGATGAGACCCAGCTATCAACAGCACACATGGTTTTTCCCTTTGTACTGTGCTTTTTGGTAGAGACATCAAGAGCTCTTATATCAGGAACCTTTTTATTTTGTAGATGGAAAAATTAAGGCTCAACGTGATTCTTTTTTTTTTTTTTTTCTTTTTTTTTTCTTTTTCGAGACAGGGTTTCTCTGTGGCTTTGGAGCCTGTCCTGGAACTAGCTCTTGTAGACCAGGCTGGTTTCGAACTCACAGAGANGACTGGATAGATTTAATTAAAGGTGTTTTAGAGCCCGGGCCACAATTACAATGTAGTACCTGGTTCAGAGAAGAAGCTAAGGTTATTTACAACGGAGTAAAAAAAAAAAAAATTTTTTTTTTTCGAGACAGGGTTTCTCTGTGGCTTTGGAGCCTGTCCTGGAACTAGCTCTTGTAGACCAGGCTGGTTTCGAACTCACAGAGATCCGCCTGCCTCTGCCTCCCAAGTGCTAGGATTAAAGGCATGCGCCACCACCGCCCGGCTCAACGTGATTCTTTACTTGTTCCAACTTTTACCCCCCTAGTTCATGGCAAAAGAGGACTTTTAAGTTAAGCTCAGGTCTTTTATTCTCAGCCACTTGGTTTTCCTCTACATTGTTTGCTTGATAGGTTTTTTTGTTTGCTTGTTTGTTTTGTTATTGTTTTAAATAGAAAGGACTAAGAGATAACTTAGTGGTAGAGAGCTTGCCTACATGCCTGAACAAGGCTCTGAATTAGGATTGGCTCCTTACCATCCTAAAAACAAGAAGAAAATGTTGTGTCCCTACTCAAACTAGGCATATCTCTATATATCATAACTTATAAAAGTGAAATATTCTTGGAAGAGAAATTACTAGAAATTAAAACTTCATTTAATAAAATATGTGTATAATTTCATTTACTTCTTATGTTTACAGGTGAAAAGAGATTTGAATGTCCAGAATGCTCTAAAAGGTTTATGCGGAGTGATCACCTTTCCAAACATGTGAAAACTCACCAGAATAAGAAAGGAGGTGGGACAGCTCTTGCCATTGTTACCTCGGGAGAACTGGACTCGTCTGTCACAGAGGTGCTTGGCTCTCCACGGATTGTTACAGTTGCAGCCATTTCTCAAGATTCCAATCCAGCAACTCCCAATGTTTCAACAAACATGGAAGAATTCTGAAACGCTGTTTCTAACAGAGACCTCTAGTGCTGCACTTAAGTTTACACACCTTTGAAATCTGGAAATGGGCTGGTCAAGTGGAAATCAGAGTGGGAAATCGCATTTGCACCTTGGAATATTTACGTATTCCAGGGATTTTTGGTTCAACGCATAAAGTGTTGAATTTTTAAAAATAAAAAAAAAGAAAACCAATGTACTGGAAACAGAAAAGTATTTCTTCCATGTTATAAGTTGCTGTAGTCTTTGGAAATACATCACATAACCTTCAAACAGACCCTCCCTCTAACGTCCCAGTTGCTGACATGTCTAAAGAGACATTTTTGCAAGCTGGACAAATTAAGATCTGTTTGGATGGACCTTGTTCAAAGTCTAGTCAGTAATAATTTACACACACTTTTACTCTCTAGCACAGAAAACAGATTGTGATATGACAATAGGGATAATACTGTATTTCTTTAGCTTGGTTTTTGGGGAAAAAATCCACTTAAAATAGTTTTGGCCGTCTTTTCTAACTATCAAAAGTTCTTCAAAAGTTGAATTAGGTTATGTTCCAAAATACCAACCTGAGATATATCTCGGGTTTTTATCACCACTACATTATAGTAGTGTGTATGCAGACAATCAGTGAAGCCCAATTATTTTCTCCATTTTGGAGACACAAGAGGACCTTAGAGCGAAATCTTAGATTAAATTTTAGATTGAAAATTTAGGAAAATGCTGGGGGAAAATTTATTAGAAATCATGATAGCTTCAAAAAGGTGAGAGGAAGCAGTTTAACAAGTTTTGAAGTTAGGGTTGACTGTGTGCCTAACCCTGTGTTCAGTAGCAAAATTTCATTTTAAATGCTCATATTGGAAATGTTCACATAGATTACAAATCTATGTAATTTCATATTCTGTAAATATGAGTTATGCTGACAATGTGTAGAATTCTTTATGCTTTGACTTAGTAGCCAAAGAAAGAATTATCATACTTTTTTCAGGTCGGCAAAAATTTATTTTTAACTACATTATAATTTTGTTTTCCTTTGCTAAAAATTGGCAAATCCAATTTTATTTCTAGTACTGTGTTAGGCTTATAAGAATTTATATCACAGTGATGTCTTTATGTTATATCAATAACAAAGTTTTCCCTAAAGGTCTAGACAGCTTAGCAAATATATAATAAAAATGATATTATGAAGCAAAAAAAATATTTTTGGAAAACCAGAATACTTTTCAGTCAAATAGTGACTGAAAATATATTTCATTTTTTTGTGCAAGGGTCTTAGAGAACAGTGTCTTATTAGGAAAGATGGCCAAACATTTCATATGAAAAACAATTGGATTATTCTACTAGATTAAACATTAGTAAGACACTTAATGTTTTTAGACCGTGCTTACACAGAATCATAACTATTGAAACTCACCATTTGGAAACTAAAATTTTTACCTAATTCATTTGTTATTGGTTTGAAAATAGGTATATGTTTTCTTGTGCATTCTTTATTATTTCAGGAAAAATACTGCTCATGAGAACTCTCTTCTGGAATCATGATGTTTGTTGTCTTTTTGATGAAGGAGAAATACTGTAATGATCACTGTTTACACTATGTACACTTCAGGCCAGCCCTTTGTAGCGTTATATAAAACTGAAGGCCTTTTGTGCTTTCGGTTTGTATAAAAAAGCTTTGAGATTAAAGGAAAAAATTTTTACACTGTGGTTATAAATTTCAAGTTTCTTAAAGCTTTTGTAGACTTGTAACAAAGTCTTTAAATTTCAGTTGAATTTTGTAAGTTGTTTTGTATATTTTATTTAATGTAGTCTTAACAACTGATGCATCTGGCTTTAAAACATCAGGATCAGTTTGTTGTTTTGTTTGGTACAGAGGAGCATTTGGTAGTGTTAATTTTAATTTTATTATATAGGAGCTGAAACATCAAATATATATTTTATCTATCATGCTACACAATCAGTGCTATAAATTTTTTTATGCAAAGAGACTTTCTTAATGTTTTAATCATGTTTTCTCCAAGCTATACTTTTGTTGTTAGCACCAAGTATGAGCACTCTGCATCACTATTCCCCGAGCCAGTTTCATGCAACTCATATGCTCATCCGAAGTGCAAGTTATCCTCACCAATAGTGAGACCTATTGTAGATGAATCAGACGAATCTGGACATCCTTATGGTATATAAAACAATCAGTCAGCAGACACATTTCACCACTGAAATTAGAAATATTTGGACAGTCTGTTCTGCATACCATTCTGAGTCCACCTTCCTGTCGTACAGCAGTCGTAAATTTCAGTGTCCTTTGACTCCGTGGGATATAGCTGTGGTAGGGCACAGACGTGCGGGTAGAGTCTTGTTAACGGCATTTCACTGCTCATTCTCTTTGCCACCGGTCTGAAGCTTTTCTTTGTAAAATTATCAGTGCAGAGCTCTGTATTTATCATGGTAGAACTCCAGTGTTAGAATAGTTTACTCTTACAGTATACTTTCTTTGGTTAAGTTTGTGTATGTGTTGCTGATTACATTAGAACTTGATGTTAAGTCATTATTTATCACACTCATGAGAGCAGTAATAAAAGTGTGTAATCTAGGAGAAAAAGTTAATTTGTCAAACTTAGATAAGCATGATGTTTAGGTCCTATTTTTCAATTTTATAACTGTTTTATTGCAACAATATTTGTATTTGAGTCTCCATTTTAATGCCTTGTGGTGTTTTTTTATGCATGTCACTAAGTTGTCATCTCACATAAATTGATGTGCAGCATAGGGTATTAAATCTACATAATGATTTTAAAACAGAAATAGTTGATGGTAAAATGTAAATGTTTTGCAAAAATTCCTTATAAAAAGTTTCGTAGTAACATTTCACTTGTAAATTTTTTGTAAAAAAGAAAATGGTTAAAAAAGATGAATACAAAAAAAGAACCTGTTTTCCCATATCCTAGAATTTAGACAATTATTCTGCCAGCAAAGCCTCTGGGGCTGTAATTGACATTTTTACAGTGCTGATTTGTATAAAATTTGTTTTTTGTGGATTTGGAAATAAAATCATGTACAAGTTGTTGCCTGCAGTAACAATTGCAAGTAACCTTTTAGAGTCCCCTTGGGTTGAACATGCTTCATTTAATTATGTATATCATAGAGCAGCAATAAAATGTTTAAACTATCAACCTTCTCATCACAGTGAACACTGAAAATTTAAATGCCTCTCACTAGAAAATGTATTGGCAACCCTTCTTAATCCTGCTGTTCAGATCTGATCAACACTCTTCTCAGTATACCACCAAAGAACTCCAGCTTAGATTGCATGTTAACTTGTGGCCGTTGCTGTAGGCATTTATGGAAATTAAATTTTGATTTAGAGACACTTCATTTAAATAATTTTAAGCAATAAATGTTAGGAAATAATAGGATGGTCTAAAAATTGGAAAACAAAATTAAAATAATATTTAAGCCCACAGCAGTATGTAGAAGAAGTGTAGGCCACCTAGGTGTGGGGAGATCTGTAAAGGAGAACAGAGCTGCTTTTCCTTCTAGCAGACTTGCATGTTTCACAAAAACCTTATGAATACACTTGAGTATGACTTTAGTGGACGCATTTCCAAGTCTATATACAGCAGATCTGCTGGAGAGAACTGCAGGATGTTAGGCACCAAGGGAAGTGAGCTGCCCACATGGCTCCAAGAGTGTTTAAACATGGCCTAGGTAGGGTGGTGTCTGTGTGTGTGCATAGCTTGGAGAGCACAGCCTAAGGGCATGACTATGCTACAACGTACATGCATAGCATATGTCCTTAACAGTGATCAAACCAAGGGACAGTTAAATGTATGCTCCCCCACCAAGTAACAACTTGGTCAAAAGATTTCATGTCAAAAGTAAAGGTACCCATCTTGACCAGGCTTGTTCAACTATGCCTGTCCTTTTTTCCTCTGGGTGGTTCTTAGCCCAAAGCTTAACGTCAGTTCCCAAAGATACACTTGGAATTCTTTGGCTTGTTTGCTTGTTCCTCTTTTTATCCCTCCCCAGACTAATATATGTTTCAATTTCCTGAAAGATTAACATGTACTCATCAGGATGGCACTGCCTGAAAAGATGAAACTCAAAACCTGAGACTTTCATTTGAAAACAGTAATGGTCTGGTTTCTGAACTGGGAATGTCAACTGCATGAACAAGTTGGGATCAGTCACAATCAGGCTGCTGACATGAGACTGGGGTGGAGCAGAAGCCATTCTTAGAGCGATAATGTGGCTCCTGTAGTCCACAGCACTGCTGTTAAAGATGACCTTGAAGTCAGCAACCTTGTGTTTCACATAGCTTACCCTATCTGAAAGGTCAGGTCCTAATTAAAGGGTACAATGACTTCAGATGCCAGGAAGAGATGTGGAATTCTTGGATTTTCTTCAGGGATTGTTATTCATGCTGTAATGTACATAATAGGCTCCATCAGTTTATAATTGTGTTGGAAGAATTTAAAGACATTTTCTAAGATTTTTCTGGTTGGCATGGCCTTGGGTTCTGCTTCTCTTAGTAGCAGGTGGAAGTGAAATCATTTATTTTTGGATACCTGAGCACGATCTCAAAAGGAAATAGTAAGCAATCCAGGAAAGGAGAGATAGGAAGGGCCGGAGGAAAGCATGAAGGGCTGTTGCTAATGGAGTCATCTCTCCATGGTGATGGCACTTGGAAAAGAAGCCAGAGTTCAGGCTGGGCTGGCTCCGTGGTTGCTGACCCAAGTGTTCAGTTCCTCCTCCTGCATCTTGCCCTTCCTTGCACAGTCTTGATTGATACTGTCAGTGAGCCCGCCAAGCGCCTGGTAAGCAGCAGCATTCGCAGTCGGTAACCTAGAAGAAGGTTCTTCATTCCCATTACTGTCCCAAAATAGCATAAACTGCATGCGTTGTGAACAGTAGAAACAGGCCAGAGGTTCAGTGTCTGTTGTGAGCCAGCCCTGGCTCATGTGTTGCCTTGACAACCCTTACACAGTAGAAGGGGTGAGGTGGCCCTCCGAGGGCACTAACACCATTTCAGGAGTTCACCATTTTTAAGATCTTACAACCTCAGAGAGGCCACACCTCTACTGTGTTGGGATCTGGGGAGACAACCCATCAGACCCAGCAGGGGGCACTGAGCAGCCAGATGCTTAGAATCGGAGCACCATAGTGCAAAGCTAACTCAAAACTGCACAAAAAGGAAGGAAACGTCATCGAGAATTATCCATTTCAACTACATTTTTCTCAAGCTGAGCTAGTTTGGGAGACAACAGTCTCTGGAGTGACATGTCACACTGGGAACAAGACTGAAGTTACTGAAGCATATTGAGATGGTGCCTCCTGGGAGGAGCCAAAGCAGGGCAAGTGAGGATGCCCAGGTTTCAAGACAGCTGAGAAAGCTCATCCAGAGATGGATTCCACACCACGGAGGGACAGGAGACGGGAAGAGATGAGCCTGCACAGATGCCTGGAGCAACGATTATTCTTTGCACCCTACCTTCCTAGGTGGTTGGCTTGGTTTAAATTGTGTTATTTATTATCTTGCTATGAAATTCAGTCTAATAAATATTTTATTTATAGTAGTATTTTTGTGATGTGGAAGCTATAATAAAGTTATATTTTCTGCTGATAAAATTGTTTCTAGTTTATATAACTTTATGCTGGAATTAAATATATGAATAATTCATAGCACAATGTAAAAGACATCATGATTTCTAAGCATTTGATCACCTAACAGGTTTGAAAACTACTACTGAGTAAATACCATAAAAGAAAACAAGCTAACAAAAAAGACATACCAAATTCAATAATAGTGTAGCTGGTTACACCCTTAATTGACACAATCACTTTATATCTTTACAGCTTTCTTTACACTGGCGTGTGCTTTGTGTAAAGATGCGTTGTAAGAATGAAATTTATGAGTTTTTAGATTACTTTCTGATTTCATGGACAGAAAAAATATCATTACTGGAAAGTCAAGTCCCAGTTTGGTGGTCCTCTATTAGTTTCTTTAAAGAACCTGAAGTATTTTTGTCGTTGCCTCTTCTTGTTCATTTGCCTTTGTTGTTTCTTACGATGTGGATGGTGGTTTGTATTAGAAGTCTATGTTGTTTCTTACGATGTGGATGGTGGTTTGTATTAGAAGTCTATGTTGTTTCTTATGTTGTGGATGGTGGTTTGTATTAGATGTCTATGTTGTTTCTTACGATGTGGATGGTGGTTTGTATTAGACATCTATGTAAATTGGTCCACAGATTCTGCAAATCACTGGAAGTGCTTTCTCCTACAACCCATTTGTGAACAAGACATATTCAAGAAAAAGTGGAAGAAATAAGCAAACCTGGCAGATTTCTTGGAGTAATCATTTTACAGAGACAGGCATTTTTCTGTATTTTTAGGAAGAGAATTATCTTGCTGATAAAAGCAAATTTTAAATATTAATTAAACTGACTTGAATCTTTGATTTTGGCAATTCTTGAAAATATTAATATGAGTTAAGACTCCCCCTGAAAATAAATCCAAATAGAATGCTTATCTTCTGCTCATATATTTTATTCTAATGGAATTTTGATTAGATTTGTGAATTAAATATGTATGTCTTTTAGGAAAATAGAAAATGTCTTTCGCTCCACCATTCAGGATAATCCCAAAGTGTCATTTTTCAGAAGATTCCAACAGCCCTCCTGTATTAATTTTCCTTGGTTAAGCTTGAATATTGACATAGCCCTGAAGTCCATGCAGCTCGTTCCAGTGTCCATGCTCTGATCTTGAATTTATGCAGCAAGGCAGAACAATAGATTTCCTCTGTATTTAGATGTCAAACCCATTTACCCTATTCTGAGATTATAAAGACAGTTATGGGTTCTCTTTTTCTATATCTGTGTTCTGAATATTGGGGTCACTCCGAAATTAATGTTAGAACTTAATCTTTAAGGAGCTCACGTGTCAAGAGTGGGAATTTTACAAGTGTCTGTCCCAGAGGTACCCTTGTGAAAGGCCCCAGAGAGCTGGCTGGATATTTTTGCCATATGAGTGCACACAGAGAAAATAGCATCTGTGGGCCGTCATTTTGTGCTTCCCAGCACCAAGAACCTCGGAATTGCTGATATTGATAAGCTACCTAATTTATGTATTTTTATTATAGCAACGCAAACAGAGACCAGGGTGACAGGCAAGAAGTTAATGAGGCACAAAGCACAAAGTCCATTCGGCAAAGGAATTGTGCATAGTGACAGAAGCAGGCTCCCAGAGCAACTGCTCTTCCTCTCTCCCATCCTTGCTGGATCCTGGGTTAAAGTGGAGTTGGGGAATAGAAGTGTCTGTTACTTCCTGGTGTGTGCAGTTTCCTCAATATTTTAATAACTAGTATATGATTCCAGATGACTTTATGCTCAATCTATACCCGTTTTCAATATTTGAATGCAAAAACCCAGTCAATCAAGCATCCATTTAATTGCTAAACTAACTTTGTGATGAAGCCCATGCTTTTACATAGCATTGTGCTTAAACATGAAAATCAAGAAAAGATGGGCAGAAGTCATTTTCCTTCAAAATCCTTAGGGCTGACTCAAAACTTCCCATAAAATTGGCATAGGATGCCAATTGATCTGATTGTCATATTTTGAACAATTTTAAAAGGTAAATCAGAGAAATGGTTAATAAACGCAACAGTAACAGATAAACAAGATCGATTTCTTCCAAAATTTTCTTTGCTATTTATTGAATGTAGGACACAATTTTATGCCCCCACTGAGAAGCCTCATCGTTGATGTTACAGTATTGCCTAAATGTTTTCATTTATACCTCTGAAAAAGCTTGCTAGATATTTACACATTTCTATATGCCTTGCTCTCATACACGAAGAAAACATGAAAGTTCTCCTTCATACCAGGGCTGAAATTTCTATTCATGTTTTTGTCTGGGTGTTAGACTTTTGTTTTCTTTGTCTTGTTTTTGAGGTGGGGTCTCCATGTAGTCCAGGCTGGTCTTGTACTTGATATATAGCCGAGGAAGACCTTGAACTCCCAAGCATTTTTCCTCAATGTCTGTCCCAAATGCTGGGACTTCAGACATACAGCACCAGGGCAGATTCAAATGTTAATTTTCTTTTCCCTCTTTCTGCCCCCTCCCCTCTCACTGCATAATAAAATTTTCATGTAGCCCAGACTGACCTCAAACTTGATATGTATCAAAGAACTTCTAGAACTTCTGATCCTCCAAGTGCTGGGATGCCCCTATGTCTACTCTTGAGTGTAATAGAGACTGATCACCCTCTGCTGAGTGTAGATGGCACTTAGTGACTTGCTTCTAAAACATAGAATACAGTCTATAGACCAGACACCTGGAGACTACATCATTAGAAACCACTGTGGCCTCCCTCTTAGCTGTTCTCTTGGATTTGTCTTTCTAGAGAGTCCTGATCCTGTCACATAAACAACCCTATGAGACGCGCTGGCAGCAAGGCAATGGTTTCTCTGCACAGTAGCCTCTCAAGTGAGCCCAGAATGATTGTCCAAGCCAGTCCACTGTTAGGGTGACTGCAGCCTCAAACTGTGAGACTCTGTCCAGAGATGCCTAACAAAACGCCTCATGAATTCTTGATCAGTGCAATATGATTTGTTGGGTATTGTTCAAAGCAGCTATGTTTGGGGTGGAGAGTGATTTATTAGACCACAATAGATAACTAATATCCCACGAGTCCTCAATTTTCAGTCAGTCTCATCATCTGAGTCATTCAGAGCATCGACATTTACACACTGTTTACAGGATGCTCCAATGGGGTCTCCGAGATTTCCTCTCACTGACCATATCCAAGCAAACCATACTGAAGATGTATAGAGGGAGAAAAGAATGACAATAGACTCACCTTCTGCGGCACCAGCGGCAGCCGGAACCGGACACGCACGGCGGGCGACGTAGCTGGCGCAGCGGCCGGGACCGGCGGGTACTGACACAGTGGCAGACAACGCAGGCGACAGGGACCAGTGCAACACCAAGAGCAGATCGCCCCAGGACAATTAAAACAAAGAGGTAGGCCTTTGGTTGGCGAGGTCCCTGGCAAACAGGGAACCTGGTTCTTTTCCTGAAGACCCGTCTGAGGGGTGAGAGGGATCTTGGCCCCTGGCAGGAGCCAGGAAACAGAACGAGGGAACTTTGCAAGAGGAGCCTCTGGCCAGCAGGGAAACCTGATCCGGTTTTAAAAGACCGGAGCTGGTCAATAGGAGGAGATGGGCAGGCGCCAAGGCAAAAATTCTCCCAATAAGCTGAAAAACAACATGAAAGCACCAGAACCCAATGATCTTACAACAAAAGGACTTGAACACCCTAACACAGAAGAAGTGGAAAAAATCGACTTTATGAAAGCAATAGAGTCCCTTAAACAATATGTAAAAAACACCTTTATAGACTCACCTTCTGCATGTCCACAAATATACCAATTTGAAAGATACTAAAATGGGAGGAGGGGACAATGTACTCTGCAGGACCCATGAACTACATTTTAAGTTGTGTTTTATTTATTTTCAACTGCCACCAACTGGTGCAGGACAAATGTCTATATTCTGTCAATTATGTTTTAAATAAACACTGATTGGCCAGTAGCCAGGTAGGAAGTATAGGTGGGCCAACCAGACAGGAAGTAGAGGCAGGTTAATAAGAACAGGAGAATTCTAAGAAGAGGGAAGCTCCCTCTCCAATCCTATCCCAGCGATAGAAGAAGGAAGATGTGATGCCCCGCTGAAAAAGGTACCGAGCCTTGTGGCTAACATAGATAAGAATAATGGGTTAATATAAGTTATAAGATTTAATAAGAAGCCTGAGCTAATGGGCCAATCAGTTTGTCACTAATATAGACCTCTGTGTGATTTCTTTGGGGCTAAACAGCTATGGGACCTGGTGGGAGGGCAGAAACCAGGCAGGATAGAAACCCAGACAACAACCAATTTCCTTTCTTCTGTTAAGACCAGCATCTTAGGGGATAGAGAGGTGGCTTATCTGTTAAGAGCATTTATTGATCTTCTAGAGGACCCAGGTTCAATTCCTAGCACATGGTAGCTCACAGCCATCTGTAATTTCAGTTCTAGGGGACCTGACACCTTCACAGAGATAGACATGCAGGCAAAACACCAATGCACATAAATAAAAATAAATTATTGAAAAATAAGACAGTCATTTTGTCCATTTTAGGACAAACATGTTTACAGAGATGATTCTGTTGACATCTTCTGTGTCCCATAGTGACAGGATATCTTAACTGTCCATGGCTCTTAATCATAGCAACTCTGAGTAGGCAGTGGGGGTGCATGTAGTCTTTGTATGAGCGAGATTGCTTTTGGTAGTTGCTGACGGATCCTATGCTGGTGAAATGTCATGCATCAATAAGAGCATATTTGTCCTTGGAAAGTTGGAAATATTCTAGTTCCATATGATATTCTGTATCCTGGAAAAATTTATCACTAGCATATTAGTGTTATTAAAGAAAAAAGCCAACAGCATGCATAGCCCATGAAGAAAGCTTGTCATGTGCACACAAGAGTGAGTGGTAAAGGGGACACACAGACAAAGGAATCGAAGATTTGCACACCAAAGCACATGTGCCCTCCTTCAATCCTGACCCCCTAAACAACAAATCCTACAGAGCAGAGTTTTATAAACTGGTCAGCTCTAGCAAATGTACAGATGAATGTCACCATCCATTGCCTCCATGCCTTCACCACGGCAAATCCTTCTTTACCCCCCTCTCCCTTCCCAGCACAGGACTTGCAATCTTTTTTCTTAATCTGGCCTCCAGTTGAGGTGTAACTGACAGAAATAGAAAGATGATGTTTATTACCACTGAGGAGAGAAGTCAGGAGTAATTATTCCCACACTCCTTGTAATTTTGCTCCTTTATATTGTTTGGATGGTTTATTCTCATTCCTTCCCTGGAGATAAAAATTAAAAGTTCCTGAAGAAAATCTGCTTTCCTGCTCTGGCCTCTATCATTTCGTTAATCTATTTTTATAAATAACTTTAGCCCCTTCCCCTCAGGAGACTCTGAGTCCTAATGAGAGCTTTGCTGGTCTCAGAAGTCCTTTCCTTCTCTGTCTCTGAGGTGTCCTTTCTAATTTAGCAAACATTTGTTTGTTGAGACAGGGTCTCACTGTGTATCTCTGGTTTGCCTAGAACTCACAGTATGGAGCAGGCTGCCATCAAACTTACATAGATCCACATGCCTCTGACTCGGAACTGCTAGGATTAAAGGTACATGCCACCATGCCCAACCAATTTAGCAAATATTTGGATAGTAATGCTGCTAGAGGGTCTGTGCTAGATGATGAAGGCTGTAAGAAAACAAAGAGAAGACATGGTTATGGTTTCTGTGAGTTAGGAGAGCAGGCAGAGAGTCTGACAAAAAGGTTTTTAAAACTAGTATATGGAGGAAAAGGGGCAGGGGTAACCTGGCCAAAAGGAAGGTAGAAAACTTACTGATGCCCACTGACACTGAAGATGACATTATTTAGTGTGACATTGTCACACTAAAGTACACACCCCTGGAAGAAATTTAAGATGACAATGAGGCACATGACACACGCATAAAGAGGGAGTTCCAGGACAGGCACCAAAGCTACAGAGAAACCTTGTCTCGAAAAACCAAATATATATATTGAGCATGCAGGAAAAAAGTCCATGTTATACAAATAAACTCAAATGCTGCCCCACCTACCACAAAAGTATCCATCCTTTACCCAGTTGTATTTAAGCTGCTAAACCCTCTGCTCCAGCCTGTTTCCTCCCTTAGAAGTATATCACTTTCCTTTTTTCAACCATTTTATTACTCTATATTTTTAGTTACCTTGGAAAGCAGCAGATATTCTTATGGTATGTTGTGATTTGAATGAGAATACTTGGTCCCCAGTTAGAGGAACTGTTTGGGTAGGATTAGAAGGTGTGGCCTTTGGAGAGATATGCCACAGAGATAGTATTTACTTTTGCCACTCTCAGAGTGTCTGCTTTCTGCTCCTGTTCTGTGGGTTGGATGTGAGCTCACAGCAGCTGCTCTAGCACCCGGCCTGCCTGCCTTGTGTAGTGTTCTCTGCCATGAAGATGACCGAACTCCTGTCCTTCTGGAGCTGTAGGCCTCAAATAAACCTTTCCTTCTATAGGCTGCCTTGGTCATGGCGTTTTCTCCCGGCAATAGGACAGTAACTGATAGGGATTTTGAAGCATGGCTCTGGTGACTCTCCCCACCATCTCCTGCCATCTCACATCTCTCTGGTCCCCACCCCCACTGTGCCCTCCAGAAGCCCCCTCTCTACTTCCTAGTGCTGTGTTATGCTGCGCTCCCTGTGCCTCTCTCCCTTAAGGCCTTTCTTTTCTCTCTCATGGGTCTCTCTCTAGCCTTCTTGCCTCTCCACACTCTTGCCCACATAAATACAATATATAAAATTATAATCTAGACTCCTCATAAGGCAGAGACCATGCAGCATTTGTCCTTCTGATCCTACTTTATCCAGGTCCTCTGTCCTCCTGCAGAGCTCCCTGTCCATTATATATGCATGTCACATTTTCATTATGCCTTCATCAGTTGGCAGGCATGGAGGCTGGTTCCCTTTCCGTGCTAATGTGAATAGAGAGGCAGTGATAGTGGATAGGCAAGTGTCTCTTTAGTCAGCGATGGACTCCTTCAGATATAGATGCATGCCCAGAAGTGGTATACTGAGGTTATATATAGTAATACTCTTATTTTGCAAAACTCCCACAGTGATTTCAATCGTGGATGCACCCATTTACACTGCAACAGTAAACAAGGATTTGTCTCTTCACACAGCCTTTCCAGCATCTGACTCAAGTGAGACATACTTGAAGCACCCCATAGCTAAAGGTGGTGGCCATGTTTAAAACCATACATTGGCCACTTCAGTCTATTCCTTTGAGAACGCTTATTCCCTACCTGATTTTTAAAAATGTGATTGCTTGTTTTCTTATTCTTCAGTTTTTGTTATTTTTTGAGTTATTTGTATATTTTAGACACTAATCCTCTGACAGAAGCACAATCAGCATTGATTTCCTCCCATCCTGCAGGCCTACGTTCTCCTTTGCTATGCAAAGCTTTTAACTTCATGAGGTCCCTTTGTTGACTTGAGGCCTTGTCCCCCATGGCCCCTCCACAAACAGGCTGAGTTCTATTCAGGAAGCCCTATCATCTGCATGAGTGGTCCCTGATTTTTCATCTAGCAATTTCAGAGTTTTCAATTTTACATTGATATCCTCAAACAATTTGAAGTTGGTGTTTGTGTGTGGGCTTTTGTTCTTTGTATGTAAACTTCCAGTTTTTCCATTACCATTTGTTGAAGACCCCATCCTATTATTGATATCTTTATCAAAAATCAGGTGGCTGTAATTTTGTATTGGTACCATGTTTTTGTTACTGTGGTTTTGTAGCATAACTTGGAATCAGGTATGGTTCCAAGTTATGCTACAAAACCTTATTTTTTCTCCATTAGTTCTGTAAGATTATCCAAGGTCTTATGGACTTCAAATTAATTTTAAGATTTTTTTATTGGTCTTTGAAGAATGGAGTTTCAGTTTTAATGGGCGTTGCATTAGTATATAAATTGTTTCTGTAAGAGAAGAATTTTCCCAGTATTGATTTGTTCAATCCATGAACATGAGAGGTCTTTCCAGAAACTGGTGCCTTCTTCAGTTTCTCTGAACTGTTTTAAGGGTTTTACTGTGGAGGTATTTTACTTCCTTGGTTACTCCCAGGGACTCTGATTTAGTCCATTTGTTTCTGGGGGTGAATTGTGAGTGGAATTGTTTCTCTAATTTTTTTCATCATGTCTGTTATTGGTATATAGAAAGGTACTAACTTTTGTATGTTCATTTTTACCCTGCCACTTTTATGTTGTGTCTCCAGGGTCCCTTATGAATACACTCACAGTATCTTCAAACAAGAGGACTTGAATTTCTTTGTTCTATTTATATCCCTGTTATTTGCTTCTTTTGTCTTATTGCTGTAGCTAAGACTTCTAGATCTATGTTGAATAAGAGTGGAGAAGTCAGAAAAGAGGGGAGGGGCAGAAATAAGACATTTGTAGTGAGATTAAAGCAGACAGGTACATTAATTTGTAGTAAGAGGAGTGGGCTGCATCCTGCCGCCCAGCTAACTTAACCCCCAAAATAACCACATAGAAATTGTATTAATTAAAACACTGTTTCACCCATTAGTTCTAACCTCCTATTGGCTAACTCTCACATCTTGATTAACCCATTTCCATTAATGTGTATCGCCACTTGACTGTGGCTTACCGACATGAGTCTAACCAGAGTCCATCTTGGGCAGGAGAATCATGGCGTCTGTTGCATTACCCTTCTTCCCAGCATTCTGTTCTGTCTACTCCACCCCCTTAAGTGCTACCCTATCAAAAGGCCAAGGCAGTCTCTTTATTTAACCAATGAAATGAACACATAGGAAGAAGAACCTCCTACACCATTTCCCCTTTTTCTGTTTAAATAAAAAAGAAAGGCTTTCACTTTAACAGTAAAATTAGATATAACAAAACTATCATCAAGCAAGAATTACAGTTACAATATTTATATCTATTTTACCTTTTATTATAACAATGGAAAACTATAACTATCTATCTATTCTTCAACTCCATCAAAGATTCCAGAAGGATATAATATTACCTAAGTAAACAGGAAGTACATTGTAAGAAGCTTCCAAAACTCTAGAAATGACAGAGACATCTCGCTGCCTGGACAGTCACCCAAAGTTCTTTTGTATCGTTGGGGCATCCATCTTCAGCCTACAGGCCCATAGTATCCAGCAGATATTTCCATGAAGCAGGAAATTTCAAAGACAGTTCAGTCACTATCTGCTGTGTCCTGCAGAATGTCTTGTAGACTCTTTTATGAATCAGGAACCCTGAAAGACCATCTCACCTTTAGGCAAGTTCAGCAGTCCTCTCTCTGTGGGTTCTTTGTATCCAGTTTATGCAACAGTCCAGGCAAGAACAGTTTTTTGCCCAAATGGCTAACCAACTCCATAAGGAGACTCTTCGATGCCCATCTTCCTCTGAAGTAGCTTGCTGGTGCCAGGAACAGACGTGGCTCATTGTCATGAAAAGTCCTAAGTTATTAAAACATTAAATGCCATATTCTGTAGTCCTTGAAAAATATGAAGAATGCCTATCTGAAATATATCTCTGTACTTCTACAAACTTGATTATTATAGATATTATCTATAACCTATATTTCCTATTATACATTACATTTTAAATGAGCTACACAATCACAATACCTTAATCAAGATCAGAAATACATATACATACAACAAAATTGATCTTAAACTTGTATCAATAAATCAAGATTTATACCAATGCAAATTATTCATATCTATATCATATTCCTTTTTAAGTGTAAAAGAACATTTATAAACAATATTTGGGAATATGGGTGTAGTTTTTTCTCTCCAAACTGCTTCATGCTGTATAGGGGCGCTGTTAATCAGGTCTCTCATGGTATATCCTGTATGCTAAGTTCCTCTCAGTCAGCAGTTGGGCAAAGTAATTTTCTGAGGGTGTTTACGGCAACTTTTCAGGAGGGCATGGTCTATCATACCATATTGGTCTAGAAGCAATCCACAGGGTCTCATCCTCTGTAAAAAAACAAAAACAAAAACAAAAAACCTTTTTTCCAAAGCATCATATCCTTAGACCCAAATTGTGAAGGCATTATACCTGTATAATATACATGCTGGTTTAGCTTAGCCCATACAATGAAATGTCTCTCTGTACTTAGCTCCTTTACAGTCAAAAAATTTAAATAAAACACAATAATACATAGAATCCAGACTCTCTTTGAATTTTCCATTTTTATGTGGCTTATTTTTTTTACTCTATTAATTTACTCTGTCTCTTTAAAGACTTTACCATTTTTTAAAGCATTAACTTTATTTTATGAGTCTCTATACTCTTTATCTTTTCTCTTCCAAGCCTATGTACATTTATTCAACAATGTCTTTTATGTCTGAATCTGTCCTATTGTGAATCTGTAAATTTTTTACTATCCAGGAGCACTTTTTAAAATCCTAAGTGCTTTTTAAAATCTTTAGCTTGCGCCATGTAGGGGTAATACAGTACCGCCTGTTTCCTGCTAAGTCTAAACCTTCACTGCACTGTTATTATGGCAATTACGGTAGTTCCTGCCTGAGATTAGCACAGTTCAGCATGGCTGAGCCACTCATGCCTCTGAGTCACTTGTGCCTCTGAGCCATGCACAGTTCCAGGCACACAGCAGTCCACATTGCCATCAAGCAAGCCGTAGCACTTTACCCACAAACCCCATTCAAAAGCTCTGTCTCCTGCAGGAGCCAGACAGAGATCACAATGGCGGTACAGCCCAGAAACTGGTATTTCAAAACTGCCACTTTCTAGTAGACCTGTTCCCACTGCCTACTTAGGCAGGGAGCGCCAAGCCACAAGCATGGTCTCAGGTACTTTGTTCCTAACCCTGAGTGGGCACACTAACATCTGTGCCCACAAATGCTCCACAGCCAGAGTTTGCACTGGTGGCAGGGCCCAGGAAGCCTTGTTTTAAAATGGCATGGCTTTTTTCCTCCTGCGGCTCCTGAGTCAGGAAAATTTCTGTGTGGCAGCCCGCCGGCAAACAGCAAAAGGCTGTGTTAAACTCTATATTTGTGTCTAGAATTCCTTTTCAAGCCCTCTCAGTTTTTACGTGGAGTCAGTTTACCATGTTGGGTGCCACTCCTCTCTCTGCAGGTTCTTTGTGTCCAGTACGGAGAGTGGGTCCTTTTGTTCCATCCCGCCTGGCTAGCTTATACCCCAAAATAGCGACACAGAAATTGTATTAATTAAAACACTGCCTAGCCCATTAGTTCTAGCCTCTTATTGGCTAACTCTCACATCTTGATTAACTTATTTCCATTAATGTGTATCGCCACTTGACTGTGGCTTACCGACATGAGTCTAACCAGCGTCTATTTTGGGCAGGAGAATATGGTGTCTGCCTCATTGCCCTTCTTCCCAGCATTCTGTTCTGTCTACTCTGCCCACTTAAGTGCTGCCCTATCAAAAGGCCAAGGCAGTCTCTTTATTTGACCAATGAAATGAACGCATAGAAAGAAGAACCTCCTACACCATTAGTTGATTTGCTGGACAGTGCATTAAGCCTCAGTTCCTCACCCTTGTGTGTAGTCTGACACCAGTTGCTCTGAGTTCCCCAGGACTATAGTTTATAGAGTCCCTGACTGCTCACACAGCCCTGCTCCTTGCTGTCCACTGTCTTATCTGCCATCTTGCTTTTGGAACAGCCTCACCACTCCAAGATCAGCCCTCCCAGGCCTGCGTACATCTCTGGGTCCTTGGGCTGCTCAACCAGCTTGTGATCCTTGAGGTGTCTCTTTTCCAAATGAACCATCTTTGCTACTGCTGCAGCCCTGTGTTTCTGCTCCATGGCTTGTTGATACATAAGAAGCTGAACTTCCTGTATATGCCCAAACTCTGCTGACATCTCTACCTTCACAAGGCTCAGTTACTGCTAATGGGAAGCAAGTCATAGGATTGGCAAGAGACTTGAACCTAGAGTGACTCCCAGGAACCCAAGGCAATGTCCCCAGTTAGTCCCTTGGGAAGCTGAGGATAGGGAACCTGAAATGACCCTATCCTATAGCAATACTGACGAATATCTTTCATATCACCATAGAACCTTCATCTGGTGATGGATGGAGATAGAGACAGAGACCCACACTGGAGCACTGGACTGAGCTCCCAAGGTCCCAATGAGAAGCAGATGGAGGGAGAACACGAGCAAGGATGTCAGGACCATGGGGGGTGCACCCACCCACTGAGACAGTGGGGCTGATCTATTGGGAGCTCACCAAGGCCAGCTGGACTGTGACTGAAAAAGCATGGGATAAAACCGGACTCTCTGATCATGGCGAACAATGAGGACTGATGAGAAGCCAAGGTCAATGGCAAGGGGTTTTGATCCTACTTCATGTTCCGGCTTGGTGGGAGCCTAGCCAGTTTGGATGTTCACCTTCCTAGACATGGACGGAGGGGGGAGGACCTTGGACTTTCCACAGGGCAGGGAACCCTGACTGCTCTTTGGACTGGAGAGAGAGGGAGAGAGGAGTTGGGGGAGGGGGAGAAGGGTGGGAGGAGGCGGAAACTTTTTTTCTTCCTTTTCTCAATAAAAAAATGAAAAAATTAAAAAAAAATAAGGGATGTAAGGCAGAATGAATCACTGGTCAAGGAAGACACCATACCAAGTACTAGATGAATTTGTGTAGCTTCTTCTTGGGCCTGATTGCTGGGTCCAGTCTCAGACTGCACACCTGAGTTCTATGTAGATGTCACAACATCAGTCTTACCTATAAGCCTATCAGACTGCACACCTGAGTTCTATGTAGATGTCACAACATCAGTCTTACCTGTAAGTCTATCAGAATTTTTCTAGTTTTACCCCTTTAATTATTAAGTTTGTGCTTGTAGTCTAAAAAAATACCTGAGCTCTTCTAATTTATTTTATTTTAGTTATTATGACAAACTAACAGTGGCAAGGAAAGGTCACTTCTGTGGTAGTTTGGAACGACCTTGCTAGGGAGTTAGCTTTCCTGACAGAAATCTGCTTATCATCTTGCTTGACTCAGAGGCTTGTCTGCCTCCACCCTCACTCACCCCCTTCTGTTGGCAACCTGAACAGCAGCACCAAGCTCTTCTGTCTGGCTACCTCTGGGCCAAATATTACATCTCCTCAAGTTATGTGGATTTTCTTGGGGTTGTGCTGTTTTTGTTGCCTTCAGAAGTTTTAAGTTTTAAGCACAGTCAAAAGTGGCTCTGAAATAAACCATATTCAGTGTTAGTAATAAAATGGCAAAATGTTAGGTATTAGCATATAGTAGATACTCTCTATTTCATTTAACTTCATTTTGTTTGGACTTGAAATGTGCCATTACTTCTAAGTCTAATCCTGAAGGCTTAAATCTGAATTCTTTTTCGGAGTATTTACCTTTACCTTTCTGAAGAAGATATCATGTAATTAACTTTAGGAATGAATTTGATATCTTTCATGTCTACTTGATTGTTATATGATACATGAACTATGTCTGGAGTCGCTACAAGGATGACATGAAATTCGTCATCATATTCTATTGCTGGGCTATTCCTTGTCAGAGCTCATAGCTTCCAGGTACTCTTTAGATACTATTTCTGTAAGAATTTCCAGCACTTCAGTAATAACTCCCTATAAAATAAATAAATAAATAAATAAATAATAAATAAATATTTTGGTTCTTTTGATTGCTGGCTGCTCTTTAACATTGATCTTGAAATCCACTCTATTCAAGCTCCTGGCCCCACTCACTCTTCTTTTTTAGTTTTTATCATGCAATATATTTCGATCATGTTTTCCTTTCCCCCAACTCCTTCCACTTCCTCCCCACCTTCCTGTCTACCCAACTCCGTGGCCATGCTAGCTTGAGTGGTTAGGTGTAAACCCAGTGTACAGTTCCCGTCTTCAGTGTTGGGATTTTGTTTTGTTTAAACCTATGCAGATTTGGTGTGTGCTCCCATAGTCTCTGTGAGTGCATGTGTGCATCAATCCTGTTGTGTCTGGACGACACAGTTTTCATGGAGTTATCTACCACCCCTGCCTCCTTACAAGCTTTCCACTTCCTCTTCTCATAGATCTCTGAGGCTTACGGGAAAGGGGTTGAGGAAGACATCCCTTTAAGTGCTGAGTGCTCCAAAGTCTCTCATTCTTTGCACAAGGATCTCACACTTCTTTGGTTCTGTTGTAGTAACTATAAATGATTGTTTTATTATCTTACTTCCAGCCAAGCCACCCTCTCAAGACCACAGTATGTCTTCGGAGACCCCTCCCTCCACTCTCAGACTTCATTCTGCTTGGTTGAACAACCCAGAAGTCCACTGAACTTAGAATCAGCACACTCTCTGTGGTTTGAATAAGAATGCCCCCCACAGGCTCATATATTTGAAAGCTTAGTCATCAGGGAGTAGCACTATTTGAGAAGGATTAGGAGGTGTGACATTGTTGGATTAGGTGTGGCTTTCTTGGAGTTGGTGTGGCTTTGTTGGAGTAGCTGTAGCCTTGTTGGAGGAAGTGTATCAAGGGGCTGCGGGGAGGGGGGGAGAGGGGGGAGTGGTCTTGAGGTTACAAAAGTTCTCTCCAATCCCAGTGTCTCTCTCTTCCCATGGATCTAGATGAAAAACTTTCTGCTACTTTTCCAACCCCATGTCTGTCTGTGTGTTACCATGTTCTGTTTGTTCTTTGCCATTATGTTAATGGACTGAACCTCTGAAACTGTAAGCAAACCCCCATTAAATACTTTCTTTTTTAACAGTTGCTGTGATAATGACATTTCTTCATAAATAGAATTCTGACTAAGACACTCACTCCCCTTCTAATGACTGGTGCAAGAAACCACTTAGGTCTTCAAAGCAGTTTGAGCTTTCAATGTGCCATTATAGGAGGCAAGTGACCATCTTGAAGACAACAACCTGTGTACTATCTATACCAAACATAATAATTGCGTCAAAAGATAGGCTATCCAGTGGGCATGCTGCACATAAGGAGAACTATTTTCATATCTGTGATTTGATGTTTGTTAATTTCAGAAGAATGCCTCAGCTGTTATTTTAAAACATTTCTTCTCATGAATTCTCTTTTCTGTCCAGGATTCTGATTCTGACTCAGAGACTGATGTCATTCTGCAGCATGGGGGTGTGAAGGCCTTTCTCTTCGTCTTCTTTTTCTCTTCTTGTTTCATTTTGAGGAGTTCCTGTTGAGTTGTTTACAAGTTCACTATCCCTGTTAAAACTCCTGATGATCTTGTCATAGACATTCTTTATACAGTGTGTGTATGTTATTTTAGCATTTCCATAAGTTTTTCTTAAAATAGTTTTATCACCTTGATCAAATTACTTTCTGACCATCTCCATCAGAAACTTTAGCAATTACTCATAATTATTTATATTTCCCTCCTGGGTGTACTCATACCTTGCCCTATCAGAATGTGGTTATATTGGTTGCTTTGTTGCCATTTTTTCTTCTGGTTTCTGGCAGTGTTTTTGTTTGTATGCTGTGATATGTGTGTGTTTGTATGTGTGTGTGTATGCATGCAGTTGTATGTGAGAGTGTGGGGGGAGTGCACACACACACACACACAGTCCTAGGCCAGAAGAGGCCTTGGGTCCCCTAGATCTGGAGTTACAAGTGGTGCCATGCCGACCTGATAAGGTGCTGGGAACAGGACTTCAGCCAGCTCACTGAGCAGCAAGAGTTCCTTCCTGATGAGCTATCTCTTCTAAGTCCCTAATGAGATTTCCCCCACTCTTCCACACCCTCCACTGCCTCTCAGAAGTGGTTCTACCCTTTTGTACAAGCATGCTTTGTTAGGACATCAGCACTTCCTGAAAGTATGAGGCTTCTTCCCACTCCCATATCTTAAGTAATTATCATGCCAATACTCCACTTATTTCTAACTTTAAATAAACCCTTTGCAGAAAGCAAAACTAAACAATAATCTTTAAAAGATAAAGTACAATGTGAGTATATATTGAAACTCTAATTTCAAAACCAGGTTATGAAGGGTTTTCGATTTAACTCATCTATCTTATTTCTGATTATCTTTCTTATCTCTGTGTGTATGTAGTGTATGAGTGTGTGTGTGTATGCATGCATGTGTGTGTAGTGGTGGTGGTATTTGATTTTGTGACTCGCACTTTCATGTAGCCCAAACTAGCCGCCTACTTGTTAGTGGATGAGGCTCACTGTTAACCCCAATCCTCCTATCTCCACCATTTTAGTGCTGAGATCAATATACTGAGATTACACAGTAATGTAACGTCACACTTGGCATAGCTTTAGATTAGTTTTTCATTTCTATGGTGACTGCATCCATATGCATTCCCACCCACAGCGTGTAGATCTGCATCCTTTCCCATCCCAGCACCACCCTACAGACATTAAAATGTATTTAATTTTATTTATGTGTGTGTGCCTACTTGTTTGCGTGTGTGCTGTATGCATGCAGGTGTCCACAGAGGCCAAAGCTCCTGGAGCCAGATGGTTGCAGGTGGTTGCGAGCCACCAGATGTGGGTTCTGAGAACCAAACTCAGGTCCACTGCAATTCTCCATTTTTCTTTTCTTTTTTTTGGGGGGGGGGCAGTTTTTCGAGACAGGGTTTCTATGCGTAGCCTTGGCTGTCCTGGAACTAGTTCAAAGACCAGGCTGGCCTCAAACTCACAGAGATCTGTCTGCCTTTGCTTTCTGAGTGCTAGGATTAAAGGCAATGTGCCACCACCCAGCTAATCTTTTCTTTTTTTTTTTTGTTTGCTTTTATTTTTCTTTGTTTTTTTTTTTTGTTTTGTTTTGTTTTGTCTTTTGAGACAGAATTTCTTTGTGTAATTTTGGAAACTGTCCTGACACTTGCTCTGTAGACCAGGCTGGCCTCGAACTCACAGAGATCTGCCTGTCTCTGCCTGCCAAGTGCTGGGATTAAAGGCATGCACCACCGCCGCCCTGCTAACCTTTGTTTTCTTGGTGTTGGCTATTCTGACTGAAATGAGGTGGAATCTCAGTGTAGTTATGATTTTCAATTCATTTGATTTTGTGTAGAGATTACATAGATTCCAATCCCCACTTCCCTACCCTTCAGGCAATATTGAAGTATTCCGATCAGTTGTTGCTGCCCAGTGCCCCACAGCTGATAGTTTATGATACTACCCCAAAACAGCTTTCTTGACTAGTATGTACTTTTTACCCAGGTGAACTAACATCCAAAAACTATGTTATATTGCTTGAGGCCATGAACACTGAAGGTGTGGCTTTCTTGTCTCAGTTTAAAGAGTTTTCAAGTTCTTCATGGGCTTGAGCAAGCCTTCTCTTGCAACTGCCTAACAGTCCAGCTTTTACCTTCACCTGGCCCCCACAAGAGTGCTTCTTTACAAATGACAATGAGTATCAGAGAATCCAACTTCATGCTCCCAACACATGGACACATCAACAATGCCACAATTTGGAAAATCCTTTAAAAATGCTATTTTTGTTGTGCAGCTCTGTTGTCCTTGGGACAGATTGACATCAAGGACATACTCTCTAATTGCTACTTTAAAGTCACATGACATCATTCAATCTGATTTTTCCATCAAATCAACACAGTTAATGCATTTGATTTTTATACATTTTGTTTCAAACTTTAAACTTTTGTATATTTATGTGCTTCCAAGTCATCTAGGAAAAGCATGTTGAAAAGTCTGGCTTCCTCTATCCTGTTCCATGTTTGATGATTAGTTTGGAGATTACTTCATTGTGTTTCTTAAAACAATAAATCATCAGTACTGTATGTGTTACAATCCTCTGCTTTCATAGATGGTAGCTAGTACGCACATGTCTCTTTCCTTTTCTTTCTTTTTTTTTTTTTTTTTTTTTTTTTTGCTCAAAAGTACCTTAGAAAGCATTTCAGGAAGCATGTAGACAAATTCCTTATCCTTTTTAATAGTTGTATGTCACTCCATTGTATCTCACAATTATCAAACCAACCTCTGATTGCTGCACATTTGGCTTCTCCAGCTTTCCAGCTCCTAATATAGTGACTAGCCTTGTGTCCAGTGTTCCAGAGAGAAGCTCACTACATCGAAGTGATGCACAGATCACTTCTCCAGTAGTTCCTGAGTGCTTTGTGATTGTGTCATCTTGAGTTCCCTGTAGTGATGGGTGAGAGCATCTGTTTTCTCAACGATGCGAGCAGTTTCCTCTTCGCCAGTGAAATCACACCCACAGATTGGGTTTCGCTGGCTACAGAGCTAGGAAGGTGTGATTCTCGTGCCTTCCTGTGAGGAGTAAATTACAAAGCTTAGTGTCTCTCTCAGCCCTTGTCTGAGAACCTTCTTTTAGCAGATGGTATTTAATACAGACCAATAACATGCAAGGTACAGAGAATAAGAGACTACAGAATGCTCAGTCCTACAAGGAACAAAAACCACACCCTCTTGTCCCAAGGCTCAGGGATCGTTGCCGAAGAGGGGGTGGAAAGAGTTCTACAAGACTAGAGGAAACAGTGTCTTCAGACACAGCAAGGCCGCTGCACACAGAAGCTCGGGGAGGTTTCAACAGCATGCACAAGACCAGGTGAGTAGAGAGGAGGAAGTGGATCTTGGAAGTGTCAGCAGAGTAAATGAATATGATAAAAAAGCATATTGAATAAGAAAGAACTAATAAGAAATTTAAAAATAAAATAATAGAATTGTACTATAGTTTGCCTTTTTATTTTGGGAGGACGACTCAGCATCTTTCCTATGCTTACTGTATTTTGCATAATTGAATGAGGTTCAACATTCTGTATTTGTATTCTTGCCAGCAAATTGGAAAGAGAAGTGGTAAGCTAAGAAGTCAGATGTTGTATGTCTCAATGACTTTCACTTCCCATTAGTTCCAAGGGAAACTTGGAAATTAATTGTCTAGTTTGGGTCACCATGAGTTCCATTAAAACTTGGAGTGGAACTCAAAAAGCAGAGAGTAGAACTTCTGAGTGAGATGGCAGATTAGAGTCATGGTCACTGAAACCCATCCAAGAAAATAGTCAAGATCATACACAGTATACTCATTTTCAGAGTCAAGGTCTGTAGACGAACTCAGTAGCTGGGAAGATCTCTGCAGAGAAAGAAGGCTGAAGCGCTGGGAATTGGGGCCCAGCTGTAAGTTATCTTGAACCAGCACCATTTGTTGGATAAAACTGCCTGAGAATGGCTTGAGAAATGTTGTTCCTTTCATACGCCAAACCTGAGGGACAAGAAACTACACAGAATATGAATACTGCAGAGACCAAGGACTCCCTACTTTCATTCCCACTGCCCCCAGTACCAGCAAGGTCCAGAACATCACCTCCGAACTCAGGGAAAGCTGTGCCAGTAATTCACTACATCAGTATTCTATTAATTTCATAGTCTCCATTATCCTCCACCTGGCATCTATGTGCCACAGCAGTTTGCTTTTGTCTGGACCTTGCTCAGGTAGGTAATAGGATAGCTGTTAATGCTCTTTTCACCTGATCTATATCCAGGCACTCTCCACCATACTCATCACCTGCATCTCACAGATTTCCTCCCATTGCTAAGTTGTATTCCTCTTTCTTTCATCCTTCTCCCCTTCTTCTTTACCTTTTAATTACAACCATCTACAGCTTTAACTCCCTCTAAAATTTGTAGATCCTACCAGTTTACAGTTTTCTCTTCTCAGCAAATTTTCTCTTTTGTTTTTCAAAGTCAATCTAGTACTTGTTCCTATCCTTATCCCCCCACATTATCTTAGTCACTGAAATACAAGTACATATCACACTCTCCTCTGTTGTTTATCCTCTCACTTACTGAGGTCAAAGGGACCGCTGGTGTTATTCAGTTAGTACAATGCTGTGTTTATTCTTGTAGTTAATATTCCCGAAATCTACACTGAGGAGCATTTTATGAATGGTGCACTCCAACTACAACATATCAAAGTCCTACTTGAGTATTGCAAATGCTTCAATTGAAAGGATATAGTTGAATACAGAAAAGACCAAGTGATGGAGGAAGGTCATTGGTTAAATAAACTGCCTTGGCCCTGATAGGTAAGAACATAGGTGGGTGGAGTAAACAGAACAAAATGCTGGGAGGAAGAGGAAGTGAGGTCAGAAATCATGCAGCTCCTCTTAGAGCCACACACGATGAAGCTCCTCCGACCTAGGATGGACGTAGGCTAGAATCATTCCTGGTAAGACTGATGCTACACAGATTATTAGAGATGGGTTGATCAGGATATGAGAATTAGCCTAGAAGAGGCTAGATAGAAATGGGCCAAGCAGTGTTTAAAAGAATACAGTGTCCGTGTAATTATTTTGGGGTATAAGCTAGCAGGCAGCCGTGGTGCTGGGGATGTAGCCCCGCCGTTCCAATTACTACAACCAAGCAATGAAATAAACCCAGATGCATAAACCCTGATGAAAAAATACATGAAAAACCAAGGCAATGGAAACTCTGCAGAACTTAACTGATCTTACAGTGATAGCATTCAGTTAGTGTGAGTTAGATGACATCCCAGATAGGGAACCCAAAAGAAATCAAAGAAGAGTATCAGCTCCTGGTCAAGAAAACACAGACCCGAATGAAATGAGTATGGTAACTCAAAACAATGAAAGGAAAGTTAGCAAGGAGAAGGAAATGCTGAAGCAAAACAAATTTGATATGCTAGGTATGAAAAATACAGTAAGTCGAATAAAAAGCATCATGGGAATTCTCAACAGCAGAACAATCAAGGAGAGGACAGAACATCTGGACTTAACATGTAGAGATGGAATGATCCAACAAGGAACCAAATAATAAGGAGGTATTAAGTGGGATTTCTAAGGTATACATGATTCTGAAAATGTCAAATCCAGATAACAACAATATAGGCAGAAGAGAATCTCACTCTACAAGCATAGAAATGATTTTCTAAAGAATCACAATATCATATTTATTAGAGTTAGTAAAGATACCAAACCAGATGGAGGAAGCATTTAGGATACTGTTACCACACAAAAAAGTTTCACATTAGCCCGTAACGGAGTGTAGAAAAGGTTTATTTATTAGGGGTAAACTCACAGAAAGAGTGGTGATCTGCAGTCCTCTACATGCTCTGGGAACTGGAACCAAATCCAACAGCCAAAAGGACCGTGCATGCTTTATATCTGCATTTATAGTACGTGAGTCCATGCCCAAAGTGGGCCAGTATATTAAAGGCTATTGGCAGAAGGAATTCCCATAACACCTCCGCTTTTGTCTAAATAAGAGTTCTAAGGCTAATACAAAACTATATACAATAAGAACAAATATCAAGTATAAAAAATAGAATTGCAACCAGCATGAACAACATCAAGCAAGAAACATACGCTAAATGCTTCAATAGTTATCCTATCCTAAAGAGTCTAAGTCTGTATAATAGAAATGGCTGGCTAAGTCATATAAGGAAAGTAACTACAACTCTTTAGTCTTCAACCCCACCAAAAACCTGAGAAGTGAAATAATATTACTTGAGTAAATAGGTAGCACAATCAAACAACTTCCAAAAGGTGCAAGAAATGACAGAGACAACCAGCTACCTAGGCAATCACCCAAAGTCTCATTTGTAATGTTGGGGCAACCAACTTTGGCTAAGGCCTACAGTAACTGACAGACCATTTTCAGAGGCAGGAAAAATTTAAAAGACATCTTACCCTGTCTTGGCAAAGTTTGGCAATCTTTTTGCTTTTATCCTGCTTTATCCAATCTGGAAAATGTGTATTTTGTAGTGGTTGAGGCATGGGCAGTTTTTTGCCCAAAGGCCAGTTTTGCCAAGAAGAAAGCAAGCTCCAAGTCAAGTGTCTTCAGTGCCCAACATTGTCTCGGGAATAGATAGGTGCTGCCAGGAACAATTGTGTCTCATGTCAATAGAACCCTAAGTTATTTAAATGCCATATTCTACAGTTCTTTGAAGTGATTGAAGATTACCTATCTATGTGGAATACAATCTCTATGCATCTAAAGAACCTGATTAGTATAACTATAAGTATGACAAACATGGCTGACTATTGACCTATAATTCTTAATACCTATAGTTTAAAGACTAAGGCTTCATATTAAAATATTAAATAATCTTTAAACAAATGTACAGCAATGAGGAAAATGACCTCAAAAGGTAAACACACACACACTCTCTCTCTCTGTATCTTTGTCAGAGGTTGAAATGTATAGTGTAATATGATGAATATATCTTAAAGTTGTATCAATATACAAAATATCTTTTTTCTCTTTCTTTAAATTTTTTTTTTGTTGAAAAAATTTCCACCTCCTCCCCACCTCCCATTTCCCTCCCTCTCCTTCCCCTCCTCTTCCCCTCCCCCCTCTCCTCTCCCCCTCCCCCAACTCTTCTCCTCCTCTCCCCACTCCTCTCCCCCTCCCCCAACTCCATTCCCCCTCCCTCTCGAGTCTGATGAGCAGTCCGGATTCCCTGCCCTGTGGGAAGTCCAAGGTCCTCCCCCCTCCATCCAGGTCTAGGAAGGTGAGCATCCAAACAGGCTAGGCTCCCACAAAGCCAGTTCATGCAGTAGGATCGAAACTTAGTGCCATTGTCCTTGGCTTCTCATCTGCCTTCATTGTCTGCCATGTTCAGAGAGTCTGGTTTTATCTCATGTTTATTCAGACCCAGTCCAGCTGGCCTTGGTGAGCTCCCAATAGATCAACCCCACTGTCACAGTGAGTGGGTGCACCCTTAGCAGTCCTGACTTCCTTGCTCATGTTCTCCCTCCTTCTGCTCCTCAATTGGACCTTGGGAGCTCAGTCTGGTGCTCCAATGTGGGTCTCTGTCTCTTTTTCCATCCATCGCCAGATGAAGGTTCTAAGGTGATATGCAAGATATTCATCAGTATGGCTACAGGATAGGGTCATTTCAGGTTCCCTCTCCTCAGTTGCCCAAGATACTAGATGAGGACATCTCCATGGACACCTGAGAATCCCTCTAAAGTCAAGACTCTTGCCAACCCTAAGATGGCTCCCTTAATTAGGATATATACTTCCCTGCTCCCATATCCTCCCTTCCTTTATCCCAACCATCCCTTTCCCCCAAGCTCCCCTTCTCACTTGTTTAAACTTTCATTATTTGCAGATGATATGATACTGCACATAAGTGACCCCAATAACTCCACCAAAGAACTCCTACAGCTGATATACAAATTATCTTAAGCAGAGGTAGAAACATGCATGCATACAATATGACAAAATAACTTTGCATAGGTGCACAAATATTGTAAACAGAAATAGGAGCATATTAAATACAACAAATGTAATTTGAATTTGTCTCAATATACAAAAATCTATAACAATGTAAATTGTCTATAAATAATAGCTCACAAGTATTCTCACTATTATTATTAGTGTGAATAAGGTCACACTAATCTACCTATTATTCCACCTAACCCATTCTTTTCAAGAGATTCCTGAGCCTATTTAATTTCCACCCCCAACCCTATACCAATTATAACCAACCCCTAATTGATGTCCTTAACCCTAAGGACAAACTTTGTTGGGAGAGGGCACATCATCTTCTAGAATTACTTCGAGATCTCATGGAGGCAATGTTATTTCTATGGGATCCTATAAAAACTAAAATGATGGTTAAGTTTCTAGATTTCTGTCTGAATAATTGCAGATAGTCTCTGAGTATCTGGTTAGGTTTTTCAAAAGTTCTTATCTAAAGTTCTTGCCAGAACAATGTAAGAAGGTGAACCATTTCAGCTAACCCAAAACTGATCTTAAAGTGTTATCAGCATAATGACATCATATCAACCCAATCATCGTTGTGGGTTCCAAATTCTTGCTGGGAACTTCAAAGTTTACTGCAGGAAAATTTATTGTTCAATGTGAAAAACTTAAACACTATTCATATAGACATATGAAAGGTACCATAGAGACAAAAGTATGTATGGGGAGAAGTAAAATTTTTCCTAAATTTTTTTTCTTCCTTTTGTCCCATACCAGGTGGCTTCTGATATGAGGCTGAAACTCTGAATGTTTCTTTTAACAACATGCTTGGATGTAGAAAAGGATAGCCACAGTCCAACTCCAAAGCCAGCTTTGATTTTTAAGTGAGTCATGACTATCTTTATTTGTACAGTTATGACCCATGAAGGTCATAACTTCTAGTAAATATGTGATTACTGAATCAACGTTTCCCAAACTCAAAGCAGTTGTCCACTGAAAACCTGAACAGCTGTCAATGGTATGGTGTGTATATTTTAATTTTTCAAACTCTAAAGTAGAACACTTCCATCTGCCAGATTTCATTCCTTTGAGTATCCTTTGGGTTACTTCCTGCAGGTAGTGTTGTTTGGTTATATAAAGAACAGTAGGGCATCTCCTTATAATCTCCTTAGCTTGTTGTCATGTAATAGAAAACTGATTTTTAAAGCTTTGTTATTGACATGGTATTTTTAATGAAATTCTGAGGTCATCAGCACATTTCCAATCAATAACAGATCAATTTCTGTGTTACTTTGTACTAGGGGCCTGGCAGACATGTATAGGATAGGATGTGTGTTATGTATATGGTACAAAGTCAAATCCTGATTATATCTTGAACCAGAATAAATAATGAAGTCAATTCTGTATCATCTGGTATAAATTCAGTGGTTTCAATATGCAAAACAACTCTTTCTGCATATTGTATATCAGTAATTATATTGAGAGGTTCTTTAAAATCCCTTAGTACCATGAGAATACCATTTAATTCTGACTTTTTTTCAGAATTATAAAAACTTTGTTCCACTTTTATTTCTGGTTTGTAACCTGCCTTTCCTGATTTATTTGCATTAGTATAGAATGGGGCTCCAGTTTTTTGGTGTGTTACAATGCAGGGAAGGAACCAATTAGCTCTCTTTATAAGGTTAATTCTATCATTTTTGAGATAGTTGCTATTAATATCTCCCCCCAAATTAGTACTAGTTCTTTGCCAGGTTTATAGTCATCCCATAATTTCTTCACTATTAAAAGGCATTATAATCTCTGCTGGGTCTATTTCTGCTAATTGATGAAGTCTCATTTTTCCTTTTATAATCAATTCAGAGATCTTTCCCACATAAGATTTTAATTTTTTACTCACTTTATGTGGTTAGATAATCCATTCTAAGACAGTACCTTCCCTTGGCATTAAAATCCCTGTAGGGTAATATGACCAGAATGCATTTAAGATTTGGATCCACATGATCCACATGTGCCTTCTGCAATTTCTCTTCAGTCAACGTCATTTTTTCCTCAACTTCAGATGTTAATTCCCTGGGAATGTTTAAATCTTTGTCACCATCTGAGGTTTGTTTAAATGAATTTTTACATCAAATGTTATCCTAGAAGTGGGCCATCAGTTGGAAATGTCTCCCAGCATTTTGAAAGTCATTAAGAGTCCACAATCAATCTCTTCTAATTTGCATGTTTTGTGTGCTAATTTTCTGTAAACCTATTTTATAACCTAGATAATTGGTAGAATTTCCTATTTGTATATTTTCAGGAACATTTTTAAATCCCTAATTAGGCAAAACTTTCTTTACTTCTTTTTTTCTATTTATTTATTTATTTATTAAAGATTTCTGTCTCTTCCCCACCGCCGCCTCCCCTTTCCCTCCCCCTCCCCCAATCAAGTCCCCCTCCCTTGTCAGCCCAAAGAACAATCAGGGTTCCCTGCTCTGTGGGAGTCCAAGGACCACCCACCTCCATCCAGGTCTAGTAAGGTGAGCATCCAAACTGCCTAGGCTCCCACGAAACCAATAGGTACAGTACGATCAAAAACCCATTGCCATTGTTCTTGAGGTCTCAGTAGTCCTCATTGTCTGCAATGTTCAGCAAGACCGGTTTTAACCCAGGCTTTTTCATACTCAGGCCAGCTGGCCTTGGTGAGTTTCCGATAGAACATCCCCATTGTCTCAGTGTGTGGATGCATCCTAAAGTATACACATTTGAATAATATAGCAAAATGTCATCCATGTAATAGTAAACTATAGATTTAGGGAATTGCTTATGTATTATATTCAACTTGCAAAGTATTGGCACAGGGTGGGGCTATTTAACATTCCCTTTGGAAGCACACCCCATTGTTATCTCTTAGTAAGCTGGGAAATATTATAATATATAGGCACTGTGAAGGTAAAATTTTCTCTGTCTTTTCTTGTAAAGGTATAGTAAAAAAAACAATCTTTTAAATCAATAACTATAAGAGCCCATCCTTTAGGCAATAGGGAAGGCAAAGGAATTCCAGATTTTAGAGGACCCATTGGTTAAATCACTTTATTAACAGCTCTTAGATCTGTCACTATTCTCTGCTTTCCAGATTTCTTTTTAACAATAAATGCAGGAGAATTCCAAGCACTGGTTGATTCTTCAATGTGGTGAGCATCTAGTTGCTCCTGCACCAGTTGTTCTAAAGTCTGCAGTTTCTCTTTCTGATAAGGGCCATTTTTTAACCCATATTGGTTTGTTAGTTAACCATTTTAAAGGTAGAGCCATTGGTACCTCTGCAGGTTTGCCAGTTGTTTTGTGGTTTTGTACAGCCTGAATGGTTGGTGACTGTTTTTTATAGTCCCTATTAATATCCTTCCCAGAAATATGAGTTGGTTTATGTTTCATTTCTGAGACTACAGGAATGTTAATCTGGGTATTCCATTGCTGCAACAGATCATGACCCCACAGATTCACTGCTATATTAGCCACATATGGCCTCAGCCTTCCTCTTTGTCCTTTTGACCCTATGCATTCAACCCATCTCATGCTTTGTTTTACTTGAGATAGGGTTCCAATTCCTAGGAATTAAGCATCTGCCTCCTGAAGAGATCAATTCAGATGTTAAGATTCTGGAGTAATAATAACACATGTAAATCTGCACCCATGTCCAGTAATCTTTCAATTCCAGTGTTATTTATTCATACTCTCAGCTTTGGTCTTTGATCATTTATAGAAGTCTGGCAAAATATATGTTTCCTATTTTCTCTTGAAATTTTTGATTCATTTTCCATGTTTATTCTATCATCCAGAGCAGTATGTTTTTTTTTTTTTTTTTTTTTTTTACAACAGAAACTATGTTTTTAAATTTTTCCTGGGGAGACATGTCCTCCACAGTAACTGGGAATGGCTGGACCACATTTAACCTGGAGTCGTGTGAGAGCCCCCCCTCCCACAGGAGTTACATGATGGTGACAGGTTACCTTGTTTTTCTCTTGTTGATCTACATTCATTGGTCCAGTGTTGACCTTTGCCATATCTTCTAGATTTAGACAAAAGGGAGAGGTTTCAGGTGGGCAGAATATCAAGGAACCCAGAGCTCGTAGGCAGTCACAAGCCATGAGGTTACTGGCTGGATCTCAGTCTAGGCATTCATGGATCTGAACTGGAAAGTAAGCCGGAGCAATCTGTGCCCCCAGAATTGGAGTTAAGCCTGATCAGAGCAGGTGTGGCAGAAACCAGACAAGCCTTGGATGTATGTTGGCAAAAGTTATGGGTGAAAGTTAGTCAGCTAGGTGGAACCAAGGTATGTGGTCATGCCAGCTGAAAATTGCCAAGTCACTGAGTGGTGGGCCAGCCAAAAGGTGCACAACTGCATGCCAGAGGGGAGTTCTGGGAGAAGCCTGCAGACCTTCTGGGAAATTCTTGATAATGGCATGGACTCTGACTACCTGGGCACCAAACTGTTACCATACAAAAGAGTTTCACACTAGCCCAGAATGGAGTATAACAAAGGTTTATTAGGGGGTAAACTCACAGAAAGAGTAGTGATCCACAGTCCTCTTCATACTCTAGGAACTGTAATGAAATCCAGCAGCCAAGGGACCCAGCACATTCTTTATATCTGCATTTGTAGCACATGAGACCATGTCCAAAAGGGGTCAGTATCTTAAAGGCTATTGGCCAAAGGAGTTCCCACGGCAGGATACCAAACAACAAGACCAGAAAAGAACTTCCCTCAGCATATTAGAACCAAACCACTAGATAAACAGAAAAAAGAAATCATATTGAAAGTAGCACAGGAGAAAGCCCAAGTCTATTTAAATGCAGGTACATTAGAATGAAAGCAGACTGCTCAACTGAAACTTAAAGTCCAGAGAGGGCCTGGAAGGATATGTTTCAAGTTCAGGAAGACAATAATGGCTAACCTAGACTAGAAACCAGATCTACCCAGCAAAGCTACATGTCATAATTGAATGACAAACAAACACTTGTGGAAAAAATAAGCTAAAGGAATTTATGGTCAACTCTACAGAAAATACTCATGCTTGAAGGTATTATATGGATTGAAAAGGAAGGCAAATCCATCCACAAGGCCAGAAAAAAAAAATAAACTATGCTAGAATGATTCTTCAGCAAGAGAGCAAGAGGGACGAACCAAACACCATAAATTGACAAAATGGCCAAAATCAGCCACACCTTTTACCAGTTGCTCTGAATATCAATGACAAGAATCAGTTCACACTTTCACCAGTTGCTCTGAATATCAATGGCAGAAATCTGTTCACACTTTCACCAGTTGCTCTGAATACCAATGGCAGGAATGAATCACACCTTTTACCAGTTGCTCTGAATATCAATGACAAGAATCAGTTCACACTTTCACCAGTTGCTCTGAATATCAATGACAAGAATCAGTTCACACTTTCACCAGTTGCTCTGAGTATCAATGATTTCAATTTCTCAGAGCCAGAGACTAGTAGGTTGGACCAAACAGCAGGAACCATTTATTTGCAGCCTCCAAGAAATACATTTACCACAAAAGACAGGCACAGGGGAAAGGACAGAGAAAGGATATTGTAAGCAAATGCAAGCAGTTTTTGCTGTTCTAATATCTGACAAAACAGACTTCAAACATAATGAGAAAAGATATTCTTCACAATGATTAAGGTAACTACACCAAGAGGACATTACAATTCTAAATATAAAGACCCAACCATGAATTCACCCAATATCATAAAACAATACTACAAGATGTAAAGTCACATATTAAACCCAGCACAATAGTAGAGTGTGACTTCAATACACTACTCACCAATTGATAAGGACATCCCAAACAAAAAACAAACCAACCAAAACCAAGCAAACAATAACAACAAACAAATACTAAAACAGCAACCTTAAAATTCAGAGGAAAATATCTGTGTTAAATGACATCATAGATCAAATAAACTTAACAGACAGCTGCAGAAATTCCTATCTAGATACTACAGAATTACATTCTTCTAAGCAGCATATGGACTTTTTTCTAAAGTAGATAATATGTTATGACAAAAAGCAAGTGTAAGAAATACAAAAACACTTTTCTCTTTTCTCTCCCCATCTCCCCTTACCTCCCCCCCCCCTCCCCCAAGATCCCATTTTTGAGAAGGGGAGGTTGGGGGGAACTTGGGAAACGGGATGTTTGGGATAAAGGAAGGTCGGATAGGGGAGCAGGGAAGCACACATCTTAATTAAGGGAGCCACCTTAGGGTTGGCAAGAGATTTGGTGCTCCCAGGTGCCCAGGGCGATGTCCCCAGTTAGTTCCTGGGGCAGCTGAGGAGAGAGAACCTGAAATGACCCTATCCTATAGCCATACTGATGAATATCTTGCATATCACCATAGAACCTTCATCTGGAGATGGATGGAGATAGAGACAGAGACCCACACTGGAGCACTGGACTGAGCTCCCAATGTCCCAAGGAGGAGCAGAAGGAGGGAAAATATGAGCAAAGAAGTCAGGACCACGAGGGGTGCACCCAC
>NW_026068068.1:2130052-2233607 GCF_014885135.2 Alexandromys fortis | reverse complement strand
GGGAGAGGAGAGGGAGGAGGGGGGAAAAGGGAGACGGGGAGGGAAATGGGAGGCGGGGAGGAGGCGGAAATCTTTTTTTTCAATAAAAAAATTATATTTAAAAAAAAAAGAAATACAAAAACAATGAAGTAATTCTTGGTATTCTTGAAAGACCCCTAGAGCGGGGAGACTCTCACTCAAGTCTCGGGATGTTGAAATAGGAGCAGCGGGGCTGCGTCCCCAGCACCCCGGCTGCCTGCTAGCTCATGCCCGAAATAACAACACACAAACTGTATTTATTTAAAGACTGCTTGCCCATTATATCTAGCCTCTTCTCAGCTAACTCTCACACCTGGACAAGCCCATTTCTAATAATGTGTGTAAGTACCCCAAGGTGTGCTTACCGGGAAGATTCTAGCCTACGTCCATCCTGGGTCAGAGGAGCTTCATTGCGTGCATATGCCAGGGAGAGCTGAGCATGGCCTCTCTGCTCCATCGAGCAGAGCTGTCGGGTCTGTTCGGAAGCAGAGCAGAGTCTGACCTCACTTCCTCTTCATCCCAGAATTCTATTCTGTTCACTCCTCCCACCTATGCTTTAACCTATCAGGGCCAGCCAAGCAGTTTGTTTATTGCTCAACCAATGAAATCAACAGATTGATATGACACTCCCACATCATCGGGATAACATGACCCCCCAGGAACTCATGAGAGACAGAGAGACCATCCTTGCTTCAATCACACAAGGTTTATTGACAGGAACCAGCTGGGGCTGGAATTCCAAAAATACCAGTGATCATTGGAAAATTCTGAAAATACCAGTGATCATTACAAAGCATAACACCCCATTTCTCAAGATTATTCTCAAAATTTTAATCTAACTTTATAGTCAGCTAGTTCCTGGAACACAGTCATTGAACCGGCTAACCTAGATTTTTGGCTCTATTTTTCCTGCTAGATTTTTTCTCTATTCTTTCTGCTAGAGGGGTCTGGATTCATCCGGGTCTTTCATTCTATCCATTTACAGCATAAGAAGTCTAAAAATCAATAAGAGAAAGCCCAGGACATGCATGCACATGTGGAGATTATGCAAGACACTATCAACCAATGGATAGATCCTAACTCTGAATCTTTAGATTTGTGTGCATAGACATTCCAAATAAAGAAAACTTTATTTAGAATATAAATAAAAATACTTTTTAAAAGACACTATAAATAAAGAAGGACGAGTGAGGAGGGAAGGGTCGGAGGCCTTAAGGGAAGGGAAAGTGGTGATATGAAAGTAGAGGTGAGTAGCAAACTGGTGGGTGGAGCATGGATTGCTCACTAAAACTACCTGACAATATTTATTGTGGAAGATGCCAAGTACTTTTGTTGCAGACATTAGCAAATTAAGCAGGAATCAAGCAAGAAGCTTTCCCTCACCCCAGTGACTAATTTTTAGTGGTCCTGGAAGGTGTTATGAAGGCTGCTAGGGAGAAAAGTTATTGATGGTCTTATCTATCTTTGAATCCTGTGAACTCCATTCCTAATCTGCCAGGTGAGATGTACCCACTGGTACAACAGTGGCACCACTCTTATGAGGATAGTCCACTGCTTTCTGACTGGGTGTAAGGCCTGTTCCTCCGGAGGGATTTTATGTCTGATCCTGTTAACCTGGCCAAGAGCCTATGACTGGGGAGATTATAAATCCTTGAGAGAGTGTCTACTACTGTTGTTTTGCTAATTGGACAGTTATTAAACTACTTTCTAGATGTTTGTTTATACAGCAGTTAGACTACCTGGATCAGAGAAGCTTCTGTTTGCAGTGGAGAACTGTTAATGCAGACATTTATAACTGGTCAGAATGCTAAGAACAGATGACTGTTTCTTGTGGAATAATCTTTTTGTATACTGTATCACTATGATTAGTTTAACAAAAAGCTGAACAGCCAATAGCTAGGCAGATTTCCTGGCACAGAAGATCCTGGGAAGATGGGCAAAGATGTTAGGAGGCTTGAAGGAAGTGGCATGGGCAGTACAGAGTAAAGATAACCAAGCCATGTAAAAGAATGTAGAATAAAAGATATGGGTAATTTATGGTATAAGAACTAGTTAGAAACACGCCTAAGCTATTGGCTGAGTTTTCATAATTAATACTAAGTCTCCATGTTATTTTTGGGAAGCCAACAGTCCCAAAGAAAAAGTCTTACTACAAATGGTGTCCAATGTGGGGATGCATATTTCCACATAAAACCTGAAAAAGCTTAAAAAGAGGTTCCAATACACAAAACAGAGCCAAAAGCAGGTTCCTAGCACTGCAGTCTCTCATGTGGGCAGCAATACAAAGATGCTCTCCTGGCTACTGCCTGTAGGTTTGAACCACCAGTGAGCCATGAAGCTGGGTGATCATTTAAGGTTTGCTCATCCAGACAGAAAAGGTTACAGATATACTGCAATCAGGTTCAGATGGAAAAAATCCTCTAAACAGGCTACAGTGTATTTACTAATGTACATATACTTAAGAAAAAAAGGAAAAGGGTATAGACAGTCATAAAAAAATAAATACTTTAAAAATAATGAAATCTTTAAGGAGAGAAATAATAATAATTTTTAAAAAGTATAAACCATGTAAGGATGAAAATACAATAACATAAGGAATTTGGATATTATATGATGCTTTGTTAATTTTGAATGTTTGAATGCTAATGAACAGACAATAGCTGCTGACAGACATTGGATTGTGGAAAGGATTGCTGAATTAAACCAACGTATATACTTTAGGAATGCCTTAAATTTAAACTGGAAGTAAAAAACTGTATTACATTGGGGAAGAGGTTATGCCTTTGTTTCTGCAAGAAACAAAAGACTGTGGATTTCTTTCAGGTTAATATGAGATCAGACTTGACTGGGAGAAACCTGAGTATCTTGACTACAGAAATGGGTAGGAAACCCATCCTTCTGCGTGAGAAGAGCTCTGAGACTGGATAAGACATGATAAACTATTGGCTCTAGAGTCCTCATGACTTAGTTTTATATTCCATTCCTTTCCTATAGTATAAATGAAGATTTATAATACAGTTTGGTTATATAGTTTAAATGGACTTGTAAAGTTAACAGATGACTTTTACCTGTTCAAGCATGGAAAAAATTCATCTTTAGCAGACCTATATACACTACACAATCCATACTTATGTTATCTTTAAAAGTCTGTGTGTTTTTAGAACAAGGGGATCAGACACCAATAAAAATGGATGACCCAGGTAATCCAACATCTCAGAGTGCCTCGGTTGCAGTTTCCTTAGAGTTCTACATCAAGAACAGTTTTAACGCTGGTGGTTGAGATAGTCCAGCCTCACAGGCTACTCCAACCAGGACTTTAGATAAGCCTTGCAGTCTCCCAGTATACAAAGACTGGACAACCAATGACAGAGCTACAAAATTCCTCCTTTCACCCCGCTCTGACCAATGTTAGCAGGCTTAGGGGCATTTTGGCCTTTACAAAGAACGCTTTGCAGTCTCTTTCAGAGTCTGATGATGGGCCTCGGGACTCGTGATGTCTAAGCCTTAAAATCTGACAATTAGGACACTTAAATGGAGAGTTGTTTTATTACTGGTACAATGTCCGCAAGGGAACTCAAAGCCGGCAACGAAGCCGGTTGCTTCGTTAGAGGAAACGACCTAACTGCTTTGGGCATCCTTTGCCCATTGTTAAACATTGAACATTTAGCCCCTCTTTCTAGGGGTTAGACGAACTAACCAGGGTAGTTTAGCAGGAATATCTGCTCAAGACAGTACTGCTAAGTCGAGAGCAGCTAACCAGTCCTGGGTTTCCTGGCTTGATTTCTTGGCTCCCGCCTGGGACTTGCAGGGCGGTCCGGGACTCTCGCTCCGCCCCAACTCCTGGGCTGGGGCGGGGCCGCCATCTCCCGGGCAACGGGACGCGCCGCAGTCCTGGCCACCACTTCTGCGAGTCTAACACTGCGCAC
Organism: Alexandromys fortis; assembly: GCF_014885135.2. Classification (NCBI taxonomy): domain Eukaryota; kingdom Metazoa; phylum Chordata; class Mammalia; order Rodentia; family Cricetidae; genus Alexandromys; species Alexandromys fortis. The sequence continues at coordinate 2,229,663 of NW_026068068.1, read as the reverse complement.
ACTGCTACAGGTGCCAGCTCGGGCGAATCGCAGAGGACTGGGGTCGCCTCCGTGGTGCACAACTCTAAAAATCCTCGCCAAAACTCCTCTCGCAGGTAGGAGATGGCAGCCCAGGAGGAAGGGACTGTGCTGCGTCTTAGCTCCTCGGAGCAGGAGGACGAAGAAGAAGACGAGGAGGCTGCGGCTGCACTAAGAGCGCAGCGCTTCGTCCTGGACCCTCGGGTGCGCTTCCTGGGCGGCCGCTTGCGCCAGGCGCTGGCGTTCCAGGAGGAGACGTGGAGCCAGTTCCTGGAGAGCGAGGACCACCGGCAGGCCCTCGGAGACTTTCTGGAGAGCGCTGGTCCTGCCAGCCTGCTGTTCTGTGTCGCAGACGCTGGGCGGCTCCTGGCTTCCCCCGAGGTAAGGAGAGGGGCGCCTGCTTCAAGGTTTAAAGTTAACGTCTATCCTCCCGGACTCCTCAGAAATCCAGGTGCTCATATGCACCACATCTGATCCAAGTAAGAGGCTATAGGTTAGTTTCTGGAAGGGATGCCTGCCGGTAGACTTGGTTATATAAAATGATGTTATAAACAAAGCAAGACAAAACGAAACACCTAGCATAGCCTATGATGCCTGTGTACAGAGCTAGTCGTGCTTTTGGATCAAATAAATTCTCTGTGGGTGGGAACTCCAGAGTCGTAGCCTTTTAAACGAAGACGACAAAGTGTCTGGCAAAGTCCTTATAGCTTGAGTATTTTGTCCCTGTGTCTGCTAACTTCGTTTTGTCCCAGAAAGAAAGAATCGAGTTCTAAAACTAAAATAAACCAACAGGCAAGCCGCGCTTTGGCGCATACTGTTAATCTTGGCACTGGGGAAACAGAGGCAGGAAGATTTCTGTGAGTTTGTGGGATGCCAGCCTGCTCTACATAGCAAGTTCCAGAACATCCACGGTTATACATGAGACTCTGTCAAAACAAAAAAACAAATAAATAAATCCTCAAAACAAAAACAAACCAAGGAGTCAACAACAACAACGGCCAAACAAGACTGGCTGCTGTCGTTTAAAACACAAAATAAACATCTTTGTTGCATAAATTAAATTATTAGTAATTTCAAGGAGCATTATCTTGGTAATTAGCATGTAAATTCCTTTTTTTAGAAAAGATATTTATTTTATTTTTCTGTGTTTGAGTTTTTTGCCTGCATGTATGTTTGTGCAACATGTGTGTGCCTGAGCCCCATGGATGTCAGAAAAGGGGTAGGGTTTCCCGGAGCGAGCAGGGAACTGGAGTTACAAACGACAGTCAACTATTACCACGTGAGCGCAGCGAAAGGAACATCTTAGCAACTGAGCCATCTCTGCCCTCTCCAACTGTAAATTCTTGCTTTCCAAGTAAAGTAACCCCATATGGTTTGTACAAGAAGTGTGCTCTGAAAAGTTACAAATAAATACAATTCTTAAAACTGTGTCCAATTGAATAATTCTCTGATGTGGTTTTCTTTAAAACTAATTTCGGTTCCATGATGCAATAACATACAAAAGGAAAGGCAGGGAAGGAACAGCCTGTAATCTGCACAGGCATGGTGTTAACAGGCATCACCTTTCCTGTTTTCTTTTTCTTTCTTCCTTTCTGAATTGGGAGCCCTTCCCCAGTGGGTTATCTTTCAGCAGTGCTACATCTGGAGTTCCTGTTTTAAGTGGTAACATCATCCCAGATGTTTTCATAGGATAGGTTTGAAGAGTATAGTATGTAGCAGGATTGCATTATGACTTTATAAGTTTTGCATATCTTTTTTCTGGTATTCTCCTAATGATGACTTTGTAAAAAAGTTTGTCATACAAATATAAAAAACCCTTATTAAGCTCATAGCACAGTTGAATAGTTTCCCAAAGTCAATCCCCCTTACAGCAGTGTTAAACTATCTTGAATAAACATTTCCATTCTTTGCCTTGATGACAGAAATACAAATTACCCACTTGTGTGTCTTGTTGTTTTCTCAGTTGGCTTATTTCCAAACAAGAGAACATTATAACCCCCCCCCCCCCCGCCAATCCACTAAAGTTTGAAATGTTCTCATGTTTGGTTTTGTTTATGGGGTTCTTGCAGTGTATGCTGATCTGCTGGAATGGATGTGTCTCTGAAGGAGGTATTTTTAAAAAGAAGAAAATTCCTTTTTCCAAGACATGGAAGAGCAACAGACTAACCTTGTTTGTAAACATGGGCAAGATGTCAGGGTTTTACTGCTGTTGGCAATGACTGCAAGTGGGGTACAGCCAATGCTGCTTGCTATCAAAGAGACTGTAGTGGGGTACAGCCAATGCTGCTTGCTATCAAAGAGACTGTAGTGGGGTGCAGCCAATCCCGCTTGCTATCAAAGAGATTGTAGTGAACTTGAACTAATTATTTGGCTTTTTTTTTTCCAGATCCCAAGAGATGTGAAACACAACCTGGTTTATCTTGCCAAGAAGATGACTGAAAGTGTGGAAGAAAGTGATTTCTCCCAAACGGTTTTATTTGGAGAGCTACCTTGGTCACTGCTCACACATGTAACTGCCTTCCTAGATGAGGTACTGGTCTGTCTTCTCTTTACCTCCAAACACTTGCCATTAGTTGAGCCATCTCTGCTACTTCAAAAGTAGAGCATGTAGAAGCTTTAGCTTTCTTTGGCCTTGGGTGCAGAGTGATCCCATTAGCTTGTTTCTCAACCCCATCTGTACATGAATAAGCTCGACTTGTCAGCCCATTCCCCCCTTTCACTCTGCCCTGATCCCTTTTCAAATGCTGGAAACATTTCCTGCTAACTTGAGCTGACTAGGCTCCGCCAGTTGGTTAGAGATTTACGGTGTTGCATTCAGGGTAGAGATGAGCTTACATTTTGAAAAACTGACATCATCCGTTTCATTTTTCTTTTTTCAAATCCCTGTTAGAGTGTATTAATTAAATGGAATTTCATTTAAGTCAGAGAATGGAAAGCAGTAATGAAGGTAGTAATTGCTCACGCATTCCCTTCACGCTGCACGGTAGGTCGAGTCTGTTGGCATTAAAGTCTTGGTCTTCAGCACTGGGAGGTGTGACACTTGTCTTCCTGGAATCTTCCGGCTGCCCAAGTCTCTGCCTCTCCCTCTAGTGCTATGCTTTGATCTCCCACCCCTGGTTATGGCCAATTGTAGGGAAGGTTTTCTGTGCTTACTACTTGGAGCGGTTTGCGGCATGAAGCAGGTACTCAAGGAATTTTCACTGCACAAGGTCTTCTGTAAGACTCAGCAGAGTTGTAAGCAACCTATGATTTAAATTTTATGCCCTTACACAAGGGCTGGCAGCACCACGTGGGTTTTGGTGAGGTTTAACTCTATGAGCTGTGCTAGGCAAAAGGCAATAGATAATCTTGAAACTCTCCCAATATTTCTCTGAATTGGTCTCACACCAAGACCCCCATAGTTTTCACAATATGCTTTGAATGTAAATGTATATATCCATAGAAGGCATAAGCCATCCCTGTTGACAAAGGTTTCTGTCCTGTCCGGTCCCACAGCCATTCAGTCCCAAAGAAACACAAAGAGGCCTGCTTTAATTATCAACTAGTTGGCCTATTAGCTCAGGCTTCTTATTAACTAACTCCTACATCTAAAATTAACCCATAATTCTTGTCTGTGTTAGCCACATGGCTTGGTACCTTTTATCAGTGAAGCATTCTCATCTTGCTTCCTCTGCAAGCAAGTTTGGGTGACTACTGCAGACTGAGCCTTTCCTCTTCCCAGAATGTTCTTATTCTGGTCACCCTGCCTTTACTTCCTGCCTGGCTACCAGTCAATCAGTGTGTTATTAAATCAACACAAGTGACAAATTTTTTTACAGAGTTCAAGACCATTGTCCCATAGTACATCCCGAGTTTTGAGGTTAGTTTTTATTAAAATACATTAATTATAGTTTACAGGGTTTTATTGAGACATTAAAAAATGTCCCAATAGTATATGCATATAATACACTCTGATCATACTCACCCTCCATTAACCCTTTCCCTCCCTGCTTCCTACTTCTCAAACATCTTCCCTTTGCTTTTATGCCGTTTGTGTTTTTGTTTAGTTTTTAATCTAAACACAGATTGAGTTCAGTGTTGGGAAGAGTCTGAGATGAGCATTGGGCAAGGAAAAAAAGCAAACAAATCATAATTGTGCTGTAATTTTCATTCCCTTTCTGACAAGACTGTGAATGAGCCAGAAGGTATAGATCTGGAGGGCAAACACCCCAAGGGTTGGCATGGCTACGTGCACACATGCAGTAGCTCGCAGAAGTGTGCTAGGAATCTTCAGCTCTCTCCAGCCAAAGAGAGAGCCACATGCCTGCCTTGTCCTCAACCTTTTCCTTCTGACTTTATAGTTACCTTCATATTGTAGACAAGTATTTGGGAGAGTGTGCTGGCTAGTTGTATGCCAAGTTGACATAAGCTAGGGTTATCTGAAAGGAAGGAACCTCCAATTAAGAAAATGCCTCCATAAGACCCATCAGGCTGTGGAACATTTTCTTAACTGGTTTTTGATGAAGAAGGGCACAGCCTACTGTGGGTCGTGCCATCCCTGGACTGGTGGTCCTGCATTCTATAGGAAAGCAGGCTGAGCATGCCATAATGAGCAATCCAGTAAGCAGTACCTCTGCATCAGCTCCTGCCTCCAGATTCCTTCCCTGTTTGAATTCCTGCTTTATCTTCCTTAGATGATGAACAGTGATGAGGAAGTGTAAGCCAAATAAACCCTTTCCTTTCCATGTTACTTTGGTCATGGTGTTTCATCACAGCAATAGTAACCCAGAAACCCTAAATAAGACAACAGCTCAGTGAATCAGAGTCAAAGGGACACTGACTTGGTCCGCTTCCTGTAGTTTTTGTATTATTTGTGGAGTTGAGTGGTTTTGTTGACAGGAGAATTTGTACAACAAAAAAGTCTTTGAAAGTATTCACTGACCACTAATTAACTGCTTTCAAAATGTTGCTCTTTTTCTAGATATTAGTCCCCATTCTTTCTAATAAGAACAATCACAAATCCTGGTCATGTTTTGTTTCACGAGATATGGAGTATCACATAGAAGTCATGAAAAATAAGATGCATGTTTTTAGGGGAAAAATGTCAAAAAGAACTCTTCTACCAATTCCTACTATTGCAGAAAATATTGACCTGGACCAGCATTACTCAGTGACCAGGTAAATAACAGTGTATTCAGTTCTATGCAGTGTATTGAACATGAAAGGCTTGCATCCCCACAGAGTATCACACCTCTTAAACTATTAGCAAGATAGTTACTTTAAAACATGTCACTTAAAATGTATTTTATTTCCTGTAACGTATTTTGTTTGTTTGTTTTTGAAATGGAGTCTTGTGTAGTCCAGGTTACCTCAAACTCAGTATGTAGCCAAGGGTAGCCTTTAACTTCAGTTCCCCCAGCATCCACATCCACATGTTGGGATTTCAGGCACCAGGCCTGGGATGTGTGCACCTGGGCCAGCTCTGCACCTGAGGCACTTTCTAAGGAAAACTAGCGATATCCATAATCTTAAAAACAGTCCTCTGGGAAAATGGTGTTTAAGAATGTAGGAATTCTTTATCAATTTTATTACTAGTTATTAATTTATTTTTGATTAGGTATATTGTGCAATTGTGTATACCTGTGTTTGGGTATGGTGCCTGAAGTTGCCGGTGGTTAAGAACCATCTGACGTGGGTGCCAGGAACCAAACTCAGGTTTTCTGGTGGAGCAGCAGGCCTTCTCAACCACTAAGGAATCTCTCTGACCCATTTATCAGTTTTTAAATACAGTAATTTTATTCCTTGAGAATTTCACACAATATATTTTTATCACACCCCCCTCTATTCTTCCCACTAACTTCTTTATCTTCCTGTCCCTTACCGACTTCTGGTTCTGGATTTTTTTTTTAAGTTACCCACGGAGTCCAGATATGCTGCCAATATATGCTCATGTGGTTAGGGCCACCCATGGGAGCACTGTCCATCTACCTAGGAGCCACAGCCTTAAAAACTGCCTCCCTTTGGGGTGGGAGCTCGTGAGTTCCTCCCCACCCCATGCAAGAATGTTACCTGATTTGGCCTGTGCACACCTGTGCAGTCATCCACAGCTGCTGTGTGCTCTCGCGTGCACTGGTCCCCACGTGCACTGCTACCCACCCCCTCCCCCAACCTCTGGCTCTTGCAGCTCTCTGCCTTCTCCCCTGTTGTGGTCCCTGAACTTTGGAAGAGGAGAGATAATGATGTCACATTTGCGGTCGAGCATCCATTGGCGCTTTTTCTCTGAACTTGATCATTTTCTTAGCTTTGGAGATGTACTATACACAGAATAATACAATGATATCAGACTCAAACCAGGAGCATGACAATAATGGATTTTGAAGGCTTTATAGTAATAAAACTAGATTATAGATGCATAAAAACTATTAGTACCATATCCTGTCTTTATTTGAATAAAGTCACTGTTGGATGCTTTTATTAATCATATATATTTTATAGGCCACAATCAGATGAGAGGAGAATACTCCATGCCATTGAATCTGTAGTCATTAAATGGTCACATCAGATCCAAGAAATTATAGAAAAGAATTCAGCACAGCCTCTGCTGAGTGGCCTCCACCCGACCCCGGAGACAGAGCTGGACTTCTGGGCTGTGAGGCTTGACAACTTGAAATGCATATACCATCAAGTGAGTAGACCCTGCGGGGATTGCTTCTATATCAAATGAGCAGAGTCAGCTCTGGGATGGGCAGCATTGCTTGGTCGTTTTAAAAGTCTATCAGACTTTGTATGATTGAGGAGAACACACTTTTCTTACTCCAAAGTGCTGTCTACAGGAAATGCGTTTTTCAAGTTAATGCGGATGGTAACTGGTTGCCTTTATAAGGATGTTTTGGCAGCATCTGAGAGCACTGGAAATAACTGGAGACAGAGCAGCTCAATGGGGGGGGGACACTAGAAGCAGGAAGGTTTAATTGCTATCTTAGTTTGGATTTGAATTGTCACAAAACCATAACTAACAACAGCTTGCGGGAGAAAAGGATTTATTTTATCTTAGAGTTTGTACTCCATCCAGGGATGTCATGGCAGATGCTCAAGGCAGAGACCTGCAGGCAGAAGTTGATGCAGAGGCTAAGAAAGGCTGCTCCTGACTGGCTTTCTTTCCACAGTTTGCACAGTCTCAGGACCACCAACCCAGGGATGGCCCACCTACAGTGAGCTAGGCTCTCCCCCATCAATCACTAATTTAGAAAAGGTATTACAGACCTGCCTTATAGGCAGATCTTATGGAGGCCTCGTCCCAAGTGACTCGAGATCAGTCGTCGTGACAGGGGTCACAGATCAGCTGTACGACCTCAGATATTTCCATTGTGACTCATAACAGTAGCAAAATGAGAGTTACGAGGTGGCATTGAAAATAACTCTATGGTTGAGGATCACCACAGCAGGGGAGCTGTATTAGGTCACAGCATTAGGAAGGTTGGGAAGCACTGCTCTAGACTGTGTCAAGTAAACACACAACTAGCAAGCCAGTTATTATGCTTCATTTGCTTTGCAGAGGAGTAAGAGTTTGCTTGGCTGTGAAAAAACTAACTGTGATCTCTTTGCTGGGTGCGGACTGACTATAATATTATAAAAACTATTCTTTTCATTCTTGTTTCTCTTCACTGAGGAAACAATTTATATTTATAATATGTAAACCCACTTTTTGGAAAAATTAAATGCAAAATAAAATACAAACTTTTGAAAAAATTTATTTAAGCTTAGTTTCATCTTGAAACCAACATGCCCCTGATTTTCAAATCCTGTTCCTATCACCAGTAAGATGGCTTAGCAGTTAAAGGTACTTGGTGCCAAGCCTGATATTTCAAGTTTGATGCCAGTGCCCACGAGAGAGGTGACATCAGCAAGTTGACTTCTGACCTCTACACATGCCTATTTATACACACCCAAAATAAAAAATAAATGCAATAAAAATACTGTGCATATTGTCTGAGTGGTATAAAATGTAAATGCTTAATTAGAGTCAATTTATTTAATAATCTGGTTTGTATATTTATTCAAGTATTTTCATCACTTTAGCTTCAGGCTCCTATTGTCCTCAAGATGGTTAAGATACTGACAACAAGACAAAGCAGCTATTTTCCTGCTCTGAATGGCATCTTCACCACTGTGGAAAATGGTAAGACCCCAGATCCTCATCCCTGGCCCAGACATCAGCATAGCCATTTGCCCATTGTCCTCACTCCTACCATCCCCTCCCCCCCATTTGCCTACTCAGCCTTGAAGTCTGCCTGCCACTCAGCGTGTGGCCGTGGAGTGAGCACAGCACTTGGTCCTTCCAAAGGCAGTTTTGTCTCCATCTCTCTACTTAATCTTCCAGTGGTCCCAAACCCTTTCTAGTTCATCTACTTTGTACTTAACCTTAGGGAGAAGGTTTAGCTGGAAGGTATATAGGAGAGGCAAGGCCTTCCCTCCTTAGCTGGTGTCCATGAAAGCCCATGGTAGAGGTTTCTAGACAGGACATGGGCTATGTGTGTATAGTCTAAGTATTCACCATTCAGAACCTTCCATGGGTTGAATTCGGATTTCTTGGCTGACAATGTCACCAGAACCATCAATGTTTTGGTAAAGATTTATATCCATAGAACAGAGAAAATTGTAAGAAGGTGTCTAGCTAAAATTCTTTCCTCCTGCTTGTCCTCAGTGCTCCCCTTTAGTCTCTTCCAAAGATGATAGTCCTCCCAATTTCCTGACTTATTTATTTTTTGTCAATGTTTAAGCAACTATAGGTATATATGGCACTAAAGGATACATCTTACAATTAAAGCCAAGAAAATAACTGTTTTTGCATTTTGCTTGTTTCCAACATTAGAACACTTTTATTCTCCTGTGTGCCATTTGGAAGTAACTAAGATTCACTTTGAAATGTCTATTTTTACATTTGCTTCCAGGAATTGTATCTGAAAAGATGGGGAAGGTGGTTAGTGTCGCATTAGATCTGGATTCCCAGCTCTCAGCTTATGGAATTGCTGGTTTCTCAATGGTCAAATCCTACTTTCCACACCTCCACTGCAGACTTGCTATGGGACACAGGGCAGTGCTTCCCACTTAGGTCATGGTTTAAGCTAGATGAGTCTTTGTTCTGATTGGTCATCCAGCTATCAGTCTGTCAATAGCACCCTTCACTGCACCCACTGTTATCTTCCTAACCGTGATAAACATAAGTGTCCCTTAGGCATCACCAAAATGTCTCCTGGAGGCCAGCTTTCCTCTGAGAAGCCTGGATGGAGCTCTCAGACTCAACAGCAGCAACCACTAAGCAGGTTGCAGGTTTACCCTCAATAAATAGAAGCAAATGACATTTTTCTCTTCTGTTACTATAAGATAAACATTTCATGTGAACATAGCTATAGGAATGAGTCCTAGGGATCTACAGAACATCGAGAGTGCACAACCTGGAGATTTACAGAAAAAAAAAACTTTTCGGTGGCTCAAACCCGAGTGATCTAGAGGTAGAAGACTCATGTTGAAGACATATCTCAGACTGAGATCAGCAGGCTTGCTTAGCACAGGTGAAGGGCACTTAACTGTGGTATAGTTATTTAATTTCTAAATTAACATGGTAGATATACACCAACCACAGGACACTCGGGCATGTGCATTTCCAAGAGGAAAGGGTTCACAGCCTTCTCTCTTCTCAAGGTTTTATTCCTGGCTGAAGGCTGGACTTACCAAGTCCCACAGTGGGTGTCAGTGTTTGTCTTGTCTTTGACATGGATCCTTGGGAACAGCAGCGAGTCATGAAGCTTAGCTTGTTCTTCACCTTTTAGACGGCGTAATAACCAGGCTAGCTTAATATGAAACAGCAAATTTTAATGACGGAATAGCTTACAACACCAGGGATCCAGTGATGAGCAGGAGATACAAAAAAGAGAGGCTGGTGAGCCACCCGATTTATATGTAAACATTAGCCCGAGGTGAACACGCCCTCCATTGGGTGGAGTTTCCCCTACACACTTTTAGACACAGCCCACGATCAGCTTTGGGTAAGAGAGAGTGTTAGGATCAAAGTGAGAAACTTTCCTTACTCTTAGGTGCTTAACATAGTTTTTATTCCAATAAAAGTTCCTGTAGTTGGAGGCTGCTTGTTTGTTCCCAACTGCCCAGACCACAAAATAATCCCACAGAAACTGTATTCATTAAATCACTGCTTGGCCTATTAGCTCTATTTTCTTATTGGCTATCTCTTACATCTTAAATTAACCCATTTCTATCTATTAATCTGCGTATTGCCACATTGCTGTGGCTTACCAGCAAGGTTCTGGCTGGCAGCCTGGCAGCTTGTGTCTTTCTCCTCTGGTGCCTCCATGGCTTCTTCCTGACTCTGCCTACTCTCTCTCTCTCTCCCTATCTTTTCCAGCCTGGCTATATTCTGTTAAGCCATTGGCCAAAAGCAGCTTCCTTACTAATGAATGGCCATAAAACATTCACAGCACACAGAGGGCAATCCCACATCACCTCCCCTTTTCTGTCTAAATAAAGAGGAAGGTTTTAACTTTAACATAGTGAAATTACATACAACAAAACAGGTATCAAGCAAGAATTACACTTATAACAATATTTATATCTACTTTATCTTTTATTATAACTAAGAAAAACTTTATCTATTTTTCAACTCTATCAAAGACTCCAGAAGAATATAATATTACCTAAGTACACAATAAGTTCATTGTAAGCAACTTCCAAAACTCTAGAATTGACAGAGACATCTTGCTGCCTGGACAGTAATCCAAAGTTCTGTACCATTGGAACATCCACCTTCAGCATGGCTAGCTCAGTTGGTAGAGTACGAGACTCTTAATCTCAGCGTCATGGGTTCATGCCCTGCATTGGGCACCAGATGAAAATGGAAGTTACTAAATAATCCCACACTAACTCAGAGTTGCGTATAATAAAGGGTTATTTATTTAGGTATAGATTTAGTCCTAGATCACAGTCCTCTGCACGAACGGGAAACAGGAACTGAATCCGGCAGCTGGAAGCGAGGGAGAGCATGCTTTACCTTGCCAATTATAGTATAAGAGCCACACCCAAGTGGGCTGGTACCTTAAAGGCTATTAGCTGAAGGAGCTCCTGCAGCAAGTTCCTATAAAATTAGTCTTCATATTGTGTGAGTTTAGTGACATTTAGATCAGTCACAGTATTTTATTATCACACCTTAAACCTGATTCCAAACTGCTTCTTTCACCATGCATAATAACTTTAACCAAATATTAGTAAACAGCATAGTAGAAGGTTCCCTATTTGTTGCTCCAATTACTCACAGAAACTGAGAGGAAGTGGTCCATTCTGCCTGTCCTGAGCATTCTAGAGAAGCTTGTCTTCCCAGCTGTGAGGTAACAACCGCACCAGATGCTTCATCCCCACGAGGTTTTCACAGGGTTGCATAGCTCTCTTTAGATTTGGAGGTTCCCTTACCTGTGGGTCTTTAGCCACAATTACTTATGGTTTGTGAGTAACTAGAACAGTGCCCCGCAGGGAGGCTGAGTTACAGAAGGACAGTCTCTAGCCCTCAAACTGCTCACGTGTAGGCTGTAGGGTAGATAACAAAGTGGGAATGTCGACAGCTTTTATAACTGTCTATGGACAGTTGTCTTGGACGTGGAAGGGGTTTTTAATTTTTTAAAAAATAGGATACTATGTGATATGAATGGTACTTCCTCTTTTCAGCTCTTCTCGAAGCTCGTGATGTGGAACTTCACCTAAGACCCCTGAGGAGGCACATTCAAGGTCTCCAGGAGGCGGAATTCCCACAGACACAAATCCTAATTGCCCCGTTGTTCCACACCATCTGTCTTATCTGGAGTCATTCCAAGTTTTATAACACCCCTGCTCGAGTTATAGTTTTACTGCAAGAGTTCTGTAACCTCTTCATTGACCAGGTATGAAGCAATAACAGTTAAGGACAATAAGAATCATTGCCTTCATTAGTCCAATAGCAATGAATAAACCCAATAATGGGCAAGTTCAGCTGACAAGGAGAATGCCATTTTCCTCCCACTTTCAGACTAGGCTTGTGACAGCCAGGTGAGTTTTCATCTGTTATGGATTCAGGCAGTTCTTGAAATAGGTCAGAGTCAAAGAACAAACTGTTTCTGAGTTTTTTTTATTTAAACAAATTTAAGAATCAAAGAGATAAAACAAATTTAAGGTAGACTCCAGCAAAAGCACAGGGTCATGCTTTGGACTTTGTAGTTTCTCTCAGTTTTTGTAGGAGTGTTGGCTGATTTGAGAAAGTAAAAAAAAAAAAAATCAGTTATCCTTGAATGGGATTATATGGAAAGAATTATGATCCACTGCTTTTAAATTTGCTTGTTTGTTGTTTCCTTGCTCAGCTTGGAAACTGTCTTTTTGGAAATGATCATCCATCCCCAGCCCCACCACCGGGCGACTTTATTTGTGAGCTTTCATGCTTGCCTCCACAAATGCCCGAGAACAATACCTAGTAAGAGCCGAGAGAGTCTTGGACATCATGTGGTCCAGTGATTCTTAGCTGGAAGACTGCCATACCTAAATAACCCAAGATGACAGGCAACACAGTAAAACATGCATATTCGGCGACCAGGGGGAAGCCAGGGTCAAGTCTGGCAAGGAAACTGTTTTGTAGGCAGCCAGCTTCTCCTTGTAAAGCCACAACCCTGTTAGGTCTGGAAAACAAAGAGAGAAAAAGCAGTATCATACAGCCCAGGCTGACCTTGAACTTGCTGTGCAGATGAAGAATGACCTTAAACTCCCGACCCTGCTCTCCCCCGGGAGTGCTGATATTACACCCAGCTGGACCCACTCTTCCAACGCTGTTAAATCTTAGTTACCTGCTAAAACCTCTGAGTCAGTGTAGAGTCTTCAAGGTTAGGGATGACATCAGATTCCACCATGTGTGAACTTTAGACCTCCTAGAGCAGTTGGTCTCAGCCTTCCTGACATTGCACCCTTTATCAGCTCCTCATTTGGTGACCTCCGGTCATGAAATTATTTTGTTGCTACTTTATAACTGTAATTGTGCTGCTATTATGAATTGTAATATAAATACCTGGTATGCAACCTGTTCTAGAGTGTCCCCTCTCTGCCCCCCTCCACACCCATCTGCTTAGAGATGCAGCAATATACGGGAGGACTTCGGGCTCAGACCAACTGGACTGTAGCCCACCCACTTAAAGGAAGATGAATACTTCTCTGAGCCTCGGTTCCTCCAGTTAATGGCATCATGAGAATCAGAAGGGCTAGCATGGTGCCTGGGATGTAACAGAAGGAAAACAAGAGGCTAATCCTTGTTCTCTCGCCAGCTGTGGACTGACAGGCTGTGGCTACTATGGTAGAGAGAGAGCAATGAGTCAGTGCCTTGCTATGTTTTGGCAGCATCTTCTCTGGTGTTGTCTGTCCCTGTCCTTTGAGAGCCAAACTCTGCTCTGGAGGTAAGCAGGACTTGCTGCCTGCCCCCAGCATCTCTATGTGAGCCAGAAGCAGCTCTTGTCCATGTAGCTAGCACTCCTCCCTGACCTCTTTGGAAGGACCCCTTTCTCAGTTTGAAAATTACCAAAACCATTTTACTATAAAGCTCTGGCATCTATGGCTTATGAGATAGTCCTGGTTACCTTGAAGCTAGGCAAGCTATTATCTCGGTTCCCAGTCTGTGCCAGCAGCCAGAGCTGCCAGGCTTCTGAGGAAATGTGGCAGCACCTTCTATTCCTTAGTTCTGGTTTCTGTCCAAAGGTTTCAATGACCTGATTTCCATGATTCTCCAAGTAGCATATTAACTTTGTAGTAAGCTTGCCCTAACATGTTAGGAATCTAAAATCACCAGTGAGCCAACTCTGGTACTGGATCCTCTAAAGATCAAATTCCTCCTCCTTTCCCTGTTGTTTTATTGTCAGGATCTTTTAAAATAGAAAAAGTGTGCGTGTGTGTGCACGCGCACGCACTCGTGCACGTGGTGACATGCATGTTTGCATGTGCATGGGCACATACGTGTGCATGCGCATGCACATGTGGTATCTGGAGTCTTCCTGAATCACTCATGACATTATTCTTGGAGACAGGACCCCTCACTGATCCTGGTAGCCACTCTTTGCTAGGTGGGATATTCAGGAACTCTGGGGATGCATCTCTCTGACTGTCCTGCACTACAGTTATACACATGCCAGACCACAACCAGCTTCCCTGGGGGTGTTGGGGGTCAAACATAGTCTTTATACTTCTGAGGCCATTGTTTTACTGAGTAAGTCCCACTTCCACCAATTTTTTTTTCTCTCTCTCTCTCTCTCTCTCTCTCTCTCTCTCTCTCTCTCTCTCTCTCTCTCTCTCTCTGTCTCTCTCTCTCCTTTGCTGTTCATGTAGATTTTAGCTGTGTACAAGCTGGTGTGGAACACTTAAGTAGCTCAGGATAGCCTTGAGATCATGATCCTCCTGTTTCTGCTTCTTGAGTGCTGGGATGACAAGATAAACAATACCCTGCCAGGACTTTTTTAAAAAAGAAAGCAACACAGGGTCTTACTGTGTACCCCCTTTTGCCTGGAACTCATAGAAATCCACCCACCTCTGTTTCCTGAGTGCTGGGATTAAAGGCATCTACTATCATGCCCGGACTGAATATTTTTTTAAAGATTCCATTTTATTTATTTATATATGTGTGTGTGTGTGTGTGTGTCAGTGGCCATGCCACCATGTCCATGTGGAAGTCAGAAAATAAGCTATAGGAGCTGGCTCTCTCCTTCCACCATGTGGGTCTATGGGCTGAGCTCGGGTCATCAGTCTTAGCGGCAGGGCCTTTACCTGCTGAGCCATTGCCACCCCTGCATAGGACTTTTTAATTAAAAAAATATAGTTACTCATACTCAAGTTGTATAGATTTCATTTCAGTTCCAGTCTGCAGCCTACGCTGAAAAGTCAAAGATCTCATCACATTGTCTTTGCCATCCCCACTGGCACAGTTGATAGCTGGAACCCTGGTCCCCCTGTAGGTGGGTTAGAAGCTGTCTAGTAGAACTGTCTACTCTCCTGTCTGCTGCATCCATTATCAGCTGGTTCTACTTTAGTACAGCAAATACATTTGTGTTTGCTTGTCTTACAGTGACCATTAGCATCATCCTTTAGGCAAGCCCCATGAAAAGCCCCTGCTTGCTGGTGCAGCAACACACATGCGTTCTGGCGATGGTGTTCTCTTGATGCCTTGCCGCATTTCTCTGTCAACTTGACACTACTGCGTCTCACTTTGGTGGCATTTCTCTCTGTAGCTGCTGTCTTCCACAGATATTAGATAAAGAAGGGCTAAGCTTGAACAGCATGTCTTGGATGCGTTAATAGCTGACAAAATTATGAGTCTATAAAAGTATATAAAAAGAATAGAAAGCAAGCAGTTGGGAGATAAAGGCAAGCTGGCATATTAATAAACTGGACAATTAATAGGCTTGTAGGTAATAAACTTATTAGCAGTACAGTTGTCCCTTAGTACCTGGGGTGTGAGCTCAGGTCATCAGGCTTAGCAGCAGGTGCCTTTACCTGCTGAGCCATCACACTGGCTCTATACTGTGGTTTCCAATTAAAAACATAACCAAAGAGTATGGATACTAATGTTGTAGGACCTACTAATATAAAGATGTGGCACTTGCATCTACTTTCTGCTTGGCACCCCATATGCGTTCAGTCACCTCCACACCGCTGGGCTTGCTCGCAGTGCCCCTAGTGCGATGTAAATGAGGTGGGAATGCCTGCCCTAGTGCATTGCTCCACAAGGGAGATAACAAAGAGCCCCTGTATGCTCAGGTGGCGTTAAAAATGCATGTGATCCATGGTTCTGAATAAAGAACCTGTAGATGTGCAAAACTGACTGTGTTGTAGTTTAAATGGCTTCTAATGATTTGCAGATGAGAGAGCTGACCGATGAGACCACTTAACCGATGTAATGAGCAGCTCCTCGCTTGATCCTGAGCATGTGTCTCCCTGACATCCTTTGCTGCTCAGTGCAAGGAGACAGACTGAGTGTTGTTGTCTGGGATGTCAAGGACCAGTGACTTGTCTCAGGAGGTGATGCATGTGTAGACAGCTGTGATGGGCTGAGCTCTGTGAGAGCCAGTTTGAGGCATAGGAATGAATGCGGGCATGGCTAGTCACTTCATATGTATGGGCGAGGAGGCTGCTGTAGCAGGAAGGCAACTGAATTATCAACATAACTCCTAAGCTTCCAAAATATTACAGAAAGCATGTAGAAGATGTATGAAGTGCACCATACACCACAGCAAAAAACAACTGTCTTGAAACTCACACCACAAAAGGAATCGTCATAGTTACCTGTGAAGTGTTAGCAGACTTCATATCTCATCTGAGTGGGAAATAAGAGTGTAGATAGGAAACAGCAGCTAGAACTTGTGGAATTGTAATCACTAGGGTTTAAAGATAAACACAAAAATGGTTTCTGTATTGCTTTGTAAATGGCATGAAGCCTATGTTGCATGTGGAGCTTCTGTGTTGATGGGGATGGGGAAGCCATCCATCTTCATGAGAGAAACCCACGTATTGTGTGGAACACTGTGGTGGTTCTCATTCCATTCCCCTTTGAAGTGTGGGGCAACTTTCTAAGAGTCACAAAATGACACCTTTTTATTACTATACACATGAATACACTTTGTTTTGAAAACTCCTCCCAGGTTCCTCTCTCCATATCCCACATCCACCTGACACCTTCATGCCATGCATATACAAACTCTGCTGAGTCCATTAGTGTTGTCTGCATGCACATGTATGTAGGACTGTCCACTGCTCTATGGGCAACCTACCGGTAGCCCCACCCCTGATATGGGAGAGTCTTCTGTTTTGTGTTGATTTCATTGGTTAAATAAAGAAACTGCCTTGTCCCTTTGATAGGACAGAAAATCAGGTAGGCGGAGTAAACAGAACAGAATTCTGGGAGAAAGAAGCCGAGTCAATCAGTCGCCATGATTCTCGCATTCCAGACAGACACAGGTTAAGATCTTTCCTGGTAAGCCAGCTCGTGGTGCTACACGGAATATTAGAAATGGGTTAGATCAATATGTAAGAGCTAGCCAATAAGAGGTTAAAACTAATGGGCCAAACAGTGTTTAAAAGAATACAGTTTCTGTGTAATTATTTTGGGGCATAAGCTTGCCATGCAGGAGCTGGGGAGGCTGGAATGCAGCCCACCGCAGCTCATACAACACACCCCCATGAATGCTTACTTTCTCTTCCCAGTAGCCATCCCCTGCCTGCAGTTTCTTAACAAAGGATGGAGCCCTGTGGACCTCTTCATCTATGCTGGGATAGTGACTAAATTGGTCTTTTACAGGGGTTGTGCAGCATCCAAAGTTTTTGAGAGTTCCTGAGTTCAGCTGCCCGTCATGTCCAGGAGACGCTGTTTTTCAGAGGTCCTCCACAAACTCTCACTTTTAGAATCTTTCTGTCCCTTTTCTAACGATGTTCCATGAGTCTTGTAGGGAGGAATGTGATGTGATGTTGTGGTGTGTGTGTGTGTGTGTGTGTGTGAGTGTGTGTAGTCTTACTTACGGTTTCTGTTGCTGTGAAGAGACACCATGATCACAATGACTCTTATAAAGGAAAACATTTAACTGGGGTGACTGGCTTACAGTTCCAGAGGTTTAGTCCATTATCATCATGGTGGAGAGCATGGTGTCATGCAGGCAGACATGGTACTGGTGTCATCTTGATCAGAAGGCAACTGGAAGTGAACTGTGACACTGGGCAGTATCTTGAGAGTAAGAAACATCAAAGCTTACTCCCACAGTGATGAACTTCCTTCAACAAGCCACACCTCCTAATTGCCGCTCCCTAAGCGTTTACACAATGAGCACACCATGTCACTTATCCCCCGCACTTCCATTTTTTCACAGTGTTCCACACTAAGTTCTGTCCACTGTAGATAGAAGCTTCTGATAAGGGGTGACTACTACATTAATGTGAGGATAAGTGTTTAGCAAGCTGTTTGACACTATATACCAGTTTATCAGAAGGTTAAGAGTTTCTTCTGTAAGGTCTATGACATCTGTAGCCACAGGTCAAGAGGTCAAGTTTACGGTACCAGGCATGAGTTCCCTCCAGCTGAATAGGCGTAAGTGTGGTCAGATAGCCATTGGTTCCCCCAAGGCGCTGTGCCACTCTGGCACCAATGGGCATTTCTTATCATGAACGTCTTCAATGTAGTTCCCAAGGTTCGAGCTCTGTGTGGCTGTTGGTACCTTTCTCTCCCAGCAGCCTGCCTACTACCTTGTGCTAATATGAAAGTCAGCCATTGGGGAGGAGGCTTCCAGTTCATTACCAGCTTGATTTTTCCAAGTCCAGGAGACCAAAGTGTCTTCAGCAATAGTGTCTTACTATCAGGGTCTGGTGGGCAACCAAGTGCAATGGCATAGCTTTATTGTTCTGAGACTTTCGGAGGACCCCCTCGACCAGCCACCTCCAGGGAGACATCCCACACTTCAGACTGGGCTTTCTCTTCTCTAATCTATGGTTTCTAGGAGCACCATTATTCCTCCATGCGGGGTAGTTAAAACAACTATTTTTAAAAAGAATGTATTTTAGAAAGCTTATAAAAAGTCATTTTCCATATGGCTTAAAAATGATTAATGTTTTTAATCTCTCCTCTTACTCACCTACCCCATCTCCCTGCTTAATCCTCCACTCCCCTCGTGACCCCCTTTTCTCTTTCACACCTCTATGTTCTACCCCTCCTTTAAACTCTTTCTGGCCCTGCCTCCTCAATGGTCCCCTTCAACTTTCCTGGAATCTTTTCTTAAATTCGTTTACTCTACTGCAGTGTCGTTCTCGATGGTGGAGTGGATTTCTTGTAGACAACAAGAAGGTGAATCCTGTTAGCTTGTCTTTTGGTTGGGGAGTTGGCACCATAGAAATCTGAAGTTGTGGAGAAGCGTGTGTGGATTGAAGCCAATTTATTGCATTTGTGTTTGTATACCAGTTTTCATGATGTCATTTGTTTTCCTCTTGAAGCCCGTTGGCCATGCTTATTCTTTCTTCTAGTGTTTTCGGTACAGCTGCTTTGGCGGACACAATTTCTTTTGATCTAATTTGTATCATGGAAAATTTGTGTTGTCTCCAACTTTATTTCTGTTCCTCTGGGTTCACTTTCTCTTTAACCTCTGAAGAGTAACTAGTTTGAACTATTTCTCTTGTCTCTCTCCCACCTGCATTTTAAAACCAAGTTCAAGTTCATGTGAAATAGCTCATTTGGTCATGTGTCCTATGGTGCTGCCTATTCTTCCCAGCAAAGAAGGTGCTGATGGGAAAGGACTTCCAGAGACAGACGTCACATAACCAGATGTTTTTACCTTTGCCAGTGACCCCATGACGCCAGTAGAGTGGCCCCCCTCTGAAAACCTGTGTTCTGGTGGATGGTTCTGCTGGCTTGTGTATTATTTTAATGTGAAAATCTGACAGAATATTTGTTGGTAGACTAACTGTCCAAAGCCCTTATTGCCATGCATATGAGACTTAGTACATGTCTGTCTGGAAGCATCAGGCTCCCCTCACACCATTCTCACATGAAACATGTCACCAAAGCCCAAGCATCTATATTTCTAGAGTTTGCTTGTTTCAACAGCAACAGTTCTAGAAACTGTCACTTAAAATGCTTAACTCAGATGGTTGCAATAAAAAAAGAAATATATTTTTGATCATGGTTCCTTTTAATTAAATCCTAGGCAAGAAAATACCTGTCACCTGAAGACCTTTTGAAGGGAGAAATCGAAGACGCACTGGAGAAGGTGCAGGTGGCCATCAATATCTTAAGGACTTTCCAAAACTATTTTTTCAAGTCTAGAAAAGGATTGGCAAACTACTTCACTGGAAATGTGGAGTGGAGACCCTGGGATTTCCAGTCTCACCTGGTGTTTGGCAGATTTAACCAGTTTCTTGACCGGTTGGCAAGAATAGAGGTATTAATTTATCTAGGCACATGGGGGTGAGGTTAAGAGGCTTTGTCATGTGACCCATGGGATGGGGAAGGGAAGAAGGGAGGCTGTGAAAGGTTATAGTTTGGGGCTTTTTTAAATTCCTTTCCTTTCTCCTCCCTCTCTTCTTTCTTCTTTTCTGTGGCACTGGAAATCACACTTGGTCTTGCATGTACGCCTGGGAAGCCCCACACCCTGACATGCACTCTTGCCTCTGCTGAGACAGCGCCCCACTATGTGGCTCAAACTAGTCTTGAACTCTATTCTCCTGCTCTACCTTCACTTGACAGGAGTGTACCATCACACCCTACTTTTGTATTGATTTTTAAACACTTACTGCATGAGAGTAAGTAAATCTCATCCCCTGTCAGTGCTTGTAGACAATTATGGAGCAGGAAGCTGTAAAGAAGCCTGCTTTCCTGTAAATGCGGAAGAAGAAATGTATGAAACTTGAAAGGGAAATTTCATACTTGAAAACCTATCTGATAAAGTATCACACTTTTATTTCCCCTGTCTAAAAAATTCTTTATGACAAAGTCTCACTAGATAGCCCAGACTGGTGCACACGGGCTTCAGAGTTCTCCTCCTGCTCACTCTTCTAATTCCGGTCATTCACACTGCCATAGAATCATAAAACTAAATCATACAAGTCTTACTTTGTGTAAGTATTTTTGAATTATTATTTTCTGTGTTTGGAGGTTTTGTCTGTATGGGTGGCTGAGCACCACATGCATGCAGTACCTGTGGAGGCCAGAAGAGGACACAGGATCCCTTGGAATTGGAGTTACCCTTCATTGTCAGGCATCAAGTGGGTGCTGGGAAACTGACTCAGGTCATCCAGAAGGGCAGCCGGGGCTCTTAGCCGCTGAACCCTTTCTCCAGTCCTGTGTATAACTGTTTTTTTTTTTTATAAAAAAAAATCTAAAATGTAAAAATTGAAAGCACAGACTTTTGTGTTGATTCTACCAATTTAGGCTTCTTTAGAACCGATGGCCGTGCCTTCTTTTCAAGTTGTAGAGCTTTCTACAGATTTTGCATTTTATCGTTTTATGTAAGGTTTGCTGAGTTTCATTCAAAATCTGAGATTTATGTGAAAATTCTTATTGTTGGTCAGCCTGAATGCCACTAAAGTCTCTCCAACATCTAGGGGTGGCTTTCTTTAGCCCCGTAGACAGTCTCCTGATTTCCCCTCTCGTCATGGCTCTGGACCACTGCAAAGTGTAGGCTCTGAGGCTAGGGATGCTGGTTATCATCCCCGCACAGGCGTGGAGGCTAGGGATGTTGGGTGTCATCCTGGCACAGGCTGCATTACTGTTAGGATTGTTCTCAGGCTCATGTGTACACAGTACGCATGCGCTGTCTCCACTGTGAGGCACCTGTTGGTGATTTAAAATGAAGTGTGGTTTTAAAGCTAAGTATTTGCTCTGTTCGGTGAATTCAGTAGCATTCCTTCGTTGTGTCGTAAGCACCCATTGGTTCTGAATGTTTGAAAATGTTTGGTTTGGAATTTTAAAAATCTCTTTTGTTGCTGAAGATGACGAAAGATCTTTACTGTTTTTCACAAAGGACATGTTTGTTACCATACGAGAATTCGAAAAACTGGAAAGACTGGAATTCGGTGGCACCAAGGGAGCAATCCTAAATGCGCAAATCCGTGCGATGAGTGAAGAGTTTATGGGATGCTGTAAAGTTTTTCAAGAGAGCATTTATGACCCGTCTGACTGTGCTGACACGGTAATACTGTGGTGACTGACATGTGATAGTGTGCATTCCTCGCCCGTTCACTCCTGGGACTCTACTCCTTCAGAGCTAAAGCAGGAGGTAGACCTTTGTAGGACCCGGAGACATTAACCAGTCTCTTCAGTTCTCCTAGCTCCTTGTGCAAGATCAGGGACCAGAGCTGAGCCAAGGTCAGCTTCCCGTGAATATCAACAAGGGGTTTCCTGTGTTCACACCTACCGAGCAGCTTCTCACTTGTGTCCTTTATATTAACTTTCCTGGGTTAACTTTGGTCTGCTGAAACGCTAGTTCTCAGCCGTCATTGCATCATCGACAGCATTCATATTGTCACATAGTTTCTGTTATTTACAGCTGCTAATAATTTTATAGTTTGAACTTCAGGAAATTGGGGGAAGTTTTCAGATTTTAACTGATTTCAGTCCCTATTCCTTTGAGCATGCTAGTGTGGCCAGCTCTAGGATAAAGAACTTTATATATGATTTGCGAAAACCAGAAACCCGAGTTTTAAAAAGGAGAAAAATTTAGTTTATGTTAAAAAAATACGGAATGTAAGGTTATTCACTCTCGTACACGTATTGTTGAAATCTGTCTCTGAAGCCCAGGAGAGTTAGCAAACCTGATTGACCCTTCTGAAGTCTATCTCTGAAGCCCAGGAGTGCAGTGTGCCAACTTCGTAAGGCTGCAGTTAGCAAGCCTGATTGACCCTTCTGAAGTCTAGTGACTTTGGAAAGTGCAGCTAGTGTGAGCAAGACAGCACCATGATCAATGGCTCTCTAGGACGTTCCTGTATAATTTATGGAAAAGAAGGAGGGCTGTAGTAACAGTCATCACAGGGGCATCCCTAGAGCCACTGCAAAGACATTCAGTATGCAGGCTGTCCTGGGAGCCAGCAGTTCTGCCTACCTGATGACCTTATGGAGGACTGAGAGCCTCTGGGAGACCAGCCAGCGTTCTTACCACTGAACCATCTCCCCAGCCCCTTTTCTTTCTTAAAGGTGTGTCTGGATTGCTTTTATTTACGCAGTGTACTGTATCTATCATATATTTTGCTTAAAGATAATCATTTGGTCTGAAGAGCTGGCCCTGCTGGTTAGGAGCACCGATTGTTCTTCCAGAGAATAAGGTTTGATTCTCATCATCCACATAGCAACTCAGAACCCATCTGTACTTTGGTCCAAAGAGATCTGATGCTCTTTTCTGGCCTCCATGGGCACTGCACGCATGTGGACGTACATTTGGGCATGTCTTTTTTCATTGTTTGGTGACCCACTTAAATTCCTTTCATAAATGTGTATACAGTAGGAGGTTTCTATGGTAGTAGATTTCCATAGGGCTTTTCAAAAGGCCTTTAGTGTTAGCTGGCTTCCCTGGGCCACTCCTATAACCCGCATCCCCGACCCTCTCTCCATGAAATCCTTGTATGTTTGTTTCCCCTTTAGGACACTGTGTTCTATCTCCCCTTTCATGGGAGGTGCCCCCTTCCCTACTGGTACTTACTAGCTACTTAGTCTCTATGGTTATTTTGATTGAAATAAATATATCTAAAATATATCTAATGCTTAAACCATGAAATACTATGTTTTTGAGTTTGGGGTTACTTCACTTTGATAATTGTTTCTAGTTCTATTTGCTTGTAAATTTCATTTTTCTGAACAGCTGAATAACATTCCACTGTGCAAATCATGGAAAAGGGTTTGTTTCAGCTTTTAGTTCTGTATCACCGTCCATCACTGAAGGAAGTTAGAGGTGGAATTCAAGGCAGGCAGAACTGTGCAGAGGCCACCGAGGAAGGCTGCTTACTGGCTTGCTCCTCATCTGCTCAGCTGCTCACTTACAGCTCTGGGGTTTTCCAGCCCAGGGGGGGGGGCACTGTTGCAGTGAGCTAAGTCCTCCTACACCAATCAGGAAGATGCACCAAGGGCTTGTCAATCTGATGGCGGCATTTTCTCAGTGGAGGCTCTCTCTTCCAGAATGATTCTAACTTGTGTCAGATTGACATAAAACTAACCAGGACACATCCTGAATTATTCTTTTGCGGTTCCTCTGTCATGTCTCCCAATTTATACTGGTTTCTTTTTTAGTCATTTAAGGATTTTCATGTATCTTATTTGTTTCTTCTTCAAATATTACTTATTTTAAGAGTTACTTATTCTTTTGGGTAGGTAACATTTACAAAAGTTTAGCTTTATTCTCACCGCATAGCCTTTATGTTAGTATTTGGGAGCCTGAAATCAGAGAGTTTGACTTCAGACAGAGTGGCACAGCAATTCTGTCTTAAAAAAAAAAACCCAAAGCAATCATTGTCAAAATAATTTTAACATTAATCCTCCTCAAGGTACCTCCAAACGAGTGTCCTATGCAATGCTCAGGAAGGCGGGCACAGATACTGGCACAGTCTGTGCTCATCCCTTTGCTCCTGGTTTTGCACAAAGACTCCAACACACGGTGCGACTGTCTTGTTCCTGGCAGTTGTTGGGTGTTGCTGTAATTCTATCTTTGCTTTCCTTTTTCCACAGTGTACACTAGTCAACAATCTGTGAAATTTACTGAGCAGCTTATGTTATTTTACATTATTATTTAGAGTAATAGGATTGTTCGATAATTTAGCTAGAAATTTATGCTTCTAGAAAGGTTTGTGTGTGGTTTCTTTACTAGTCCTCACTTTAAATACAACTAAGATTCTGGCCATTACACACCCACAAACACACACACACACACACACAGAGATAGAGAAAGAGAGAGAGAGAGAGAGAGAGAGAGAGAGAGAGAGAGAGAGAGAGAGAGAGAGAGAGAGAGCAGGTTGACCAAGAACCTCAGAACCCAGGAAACAATGTGGAACTAAGTTCCTTGGGTTTTAATATTGTGTAAAAGAGTCAAGAATTAGAAACTAATATATCAGCAACCTAGAAATGTCACTGGGCACACACCATTGACCTCTACAAAACCCCGACTGTATTCTAGCCAGAGGACCTAGAAGTGGGCACGCTTGAAAAACAGACAGTGTCTACACTGTCTCCAACACCCAAGAAGCAGCAGTTCCCCACCACTACCAGCCCAGGAAGGCTGGATAGGAAGTCTAATCTAGTGAGCTGTCATCCAATGGCTCCATCCCCAAGCCCTGCTGAGTAGTATTAGCGATGACTAAGAGAGAGCCATGGTCTTCGTGCTTGCTGGCCGGGAGACAGTCCTCCTCTTCGTGGTGCTGGTGGAGACCATATGGAAATCTGATTTTTTTTGTTTTGTTTAACGGTTTTTCTCTCACCTGGTATATCCCAGTGTCATAGGGTTGGGGTTGGAGGATGCCTAGCTGAGGCCGAGGATTTTCACTCATGTGGCATCCACAGAGCCTACACAGGGAGTTGGACCTCCTAGCTTGGCTGTAACCAGGAGACATTCGTCCATTGTGTATTTGGAGGGTCCCAGAATCTAGATGTGTGTCCCTCTGACAGTAATGGAGGTTTATGGTCCACAATGTCTGGATGTCATTTGGTGCACACTCACTGTGCTGTGAGCCGGGAAGATCTGAGCCAAGAAGGCAAGCAGTGCTGATGATGGAGGCGTTGGAAGCATCTGACAGTGACTATTCTGTTCTGGAGGCATCATCACTGTGCTGTTCCATCCAACTGCACTGTGATGTAAAACTCCTGAGCCCAAGCGAGTCTCTGACTTCAGGTTCCCAAGGGCTGGGCTTATGCTTGTGTCTCACAATGCCTGCCTTTTACATTTTAAAATCCCAAAGTGAGAGAGAAATGAACTCTTACCTGTCTATATAGAGGAATATCATTTTACTGAAAGATTTCTTACCAGAAATCAGAAACACTGAGCAAAATAGGTTCTGAGAAAGAACTGTAAACATAGTGTTCTCTGCCCTCAGGAACAAAAGGGAGACCAAGAGAAAACCAGATGGACAAAAGCCAAAAACAAAACAAAACAAAACAAACAAACAAACAAACAAAAACCACACTCCCAGCAGACTGAGCTGAAGAAGATGACGAAAGTTTTGGTGGAGGGAAGAGATGGTAATAGAAGCAGTTTTGTACAGCGGAGAGGGTGCAGTAGATGGATGAGTCTATTGTGATGGTGTCCTCCTCTCCAGCCTTCTAAGTAATGTTGCCACTGCTTTGCTTCTTGTGTTAGAGAGTGAATATAGGGCCTCATAGAAGCTAGGTGACTGCCCCCTGAGATATACTGAACCCAACACCACTTCTGAACATATGCACAGAAAATATTTAAGACAATTGTCCTATAAATGGAAGAGGGGAAGGTTTAAGAAGCAGTACACAGTTCAATGTCATGAGCATTTCTCCAGTGTCTTCTTCAGGAAATTTTTATTGTTTTCACTATTACAATTAAGGCTTGAGTCTACCTTGAACCAATGTTTAAGTGTTCTAAAAGTCCACGTTGACTCTTGCAAAAAAAATGGATAATCAATAAAACTCCCTAGTAACATTTGTTGAAGAGACGTTCTGGCTTTACTGAACGGTTTTGCACCGTTGTCAACAATGACTTGCTTATTTGGATGAGAGTTTATGTCTGGGCTTTCTATGCTATTTCATTGATCTATAGGCCAGCACTATGTTGTTGTCAATACTGCAGACTTGTAAGCTTTGTCACTGGGAAGTATGAGCCAGATGGTCAGACCTGTAGAACGTTTCTTCTCAATTACTGCAGAGGCATCGCTGAGAGATGTTGATAGGGACTGGACTGACAGGGCAGAGTGTTTGCAATAGTATTGTCTCTGTAATGACAAGTAAGTGGGATCTTTCTACCCCCCCCTTCTTTAACTGCTTACAGCAGCTAGTTTATAGCTTCTGATCTGTAAGTCTTCGACATCCCTGGTCAAACTTATTATGAAATATTTTATTCTTTTTAATACTACTATAAATGGAACTGTCTTCTTACTGTTTAAATTTGTTCATTGCTAGTATACATAAAGGCCAATGCTTTTCTTCCTCCTGTGTACATATGCTTACATGTCTTGGCTGTGCAGGAGCACATCCATTTGGGGGAGGTCAGGGCTCAGCCTCCTGTGTTGTTCCCATGCTCCATGTTCGTGGAGCTTGACAACTAGGCTACGCTTGCTGGCCGGTGAACCCAGGAAGCCTCCTGGGTTAATTTTTTCAGGTCCTAGGGGAGGAACACAGAGTCTTGTGTTTGCACAGAGAGCACTATTCTACTGGCGGAGCCCTCCAGTCCATTACTGGCTGTGTTTTGATTTCTCAGCCCACAACCTTGCTGAGCTTGTTTATTGACTTCATTTTTTGGGTATGTGATGTGGGAGTGTCATTTATCAATCTGTTGATTTTATTTGTTAAGTTATAATAAACCAGCTGCTTGGCCTCATGGCTTGGAACATAGATGGGAGGAGTAAACAGAATAGAATTCTGGGCGGAAGAGGAAGTGAGGTCAGACTCTGCTCTGCTCCCGGGTAGACGCGACAGCTCTGCTGGAGCAGAGACGCCATGCTCAGCTCTCCCGGGTAGACGCGACAGCTCTGCTGGAGCAGAGACGCCATGCTCAGCTCTCCCGGGTAGACGCGACAGCTCTGCTCTCTGGAGCAGAGAGACGCCATGCTCAGCTCTCCCAGGCAGCTGCAACCCATGATGGACTTAGACTAGAATCTTCCCGGTAAGCGCACCTTGGGGTGCTTACACACATCATTAGAAATGGGCTAGTCCAGATGCGAGAATTGGCCTGTAAGGGCTAGAGTTCATGGGCCAAGCAGTTCTTAAATGAATACAGTTTGTGTGTTGTTATTTCGGGCATGAGCTAGCCAAGCGGCTGGGGGGGGGGGGGTTGGGGACGCAGCCCCGCCACCGCTCATATTTCAACAGGTATGCAATCTTTAGAATAAAATCATGTCGCCTGTGAATAGACATGATCACTTCTCAATTTGGGTGCTTTTTGTTTTACTTACCTAACTGCCCTGGTGAGAGCCTCTGATGCTGTATTGAATTAGACACGGGCATTCCTGCTTTGTTCTTAAGAACTTTTACCCCTCTCATCTTTGGGGATGATGTTATTTACTCGGTGCTCACAGGGGTCTTTGCCTTTAGTTCCATTCTTATTTCAGGGAATATTTTTTCTCATGAAAGAGTGCTGGGTATTAAGTTCTGCGTTGACTGAGATCACGGAAGCTCACTCTCTACTCTCATCTGTTAATGTGGTATATTGTGCTGGTTTTTTTTTTTGTATGTTAAACCATCTTACTATTATGGAATATTCCTCTTGACCATGGTCTGTAATTCTTCTAATAACTGCTGAATCCATTTGCATATTATCTCATCATTCATAAGGAACATTGGTCTGAAGTTTTCTCTGCTTGAAGTATCTTCATCTGGCTTTGGTATTAGAGCAGTGCTTATCATGTAGAGTGAATTTGCAAGCTTGGAAGGATTGCTCTTAATTCTCCTTTCTATACTTGTGAAACTGCTGAGAAGACCACGGGAAGCTGCTTGTTTACCTATTTAATCTCCTTATGCACTTTGACTTTTCTGATTTGATCTTGTTAGATGGTGTGTCTCTAGGAATTTGTCCCTTTCCTATGGGTTTCCTTTTCTTCTCCCCAACCTCCTTGGAAGTCCTGCTATGTGGACCAGGCTAACCTGCTCCTCACCTTCCTTCCTCTGCTGCTGTTTGCTGGCTTCACAGACATGCACCACCGTCCATCCCTAGCTGTGGTTTCCCATTTTGTACATAGTTATTCATAGTGCTTCTTTGTAATCCTTTCTTTTTCTGGAAAATCATAATATCGCTACTTTCATTTTGTAACCGAGTATTGAGTATTCGGGGGAAATTGACTATGAGAGACTTAATCTACAGAAGATTTGTCAGTCTTTTGAAACGATGTATTTGAATCATTTTTATTTAATGTAACAAAAGTACTTCATTTTGAAGAATCAGCATTCCATTTTTCTGTGTATTCACATTATATTTAGTTCTGCTGGCTTGTTTATCTGTGTATCTGTGGTTTTGTATCCTCTGACCTACCCTCTCCACTTCCCCAGTCTTCCCACACCCACTCAAATCTGTGTATAGTGAGACCGCACAGTCGTTTCCTTGCACTTGGCTCCCTCCACTGGCACGGTGTTGCCCAGGACTGTCTATGTCATGTCACATGACAAGGTTTTCTTTTTTCTGAGCAGAGTAACATTCCATTTCATATAAGCTCTCTCTTGTCCTCTCGTGTGTGTGTGTGTGTGTGTGTGTGTGTGTGATTCATGAGTTGATCAACATTTACATTGTTGCATATCTTGCTCCGTCCTTCCAGTCCTTCCTGAAGCTGTCCTTCCTGCAGCTGTCTTCCTGCAGCTGTCTTCCTGCAGCTGTCTTCCTATAGCTGTCTTTCAGAGGTGATTTTATCTCAGCTGAAGGTAGACTCAGGTAAGGGATCACTGGGTTTCACATTATTTGAGAACAATGTTGCACCAATCTGCATTCCAATCAATACAGAGAGAATAGAGACCACACCAAAGGAGATTTGACTGAGGGTGTAAAGCAGGTGGAGTATTTGGTGTAAATGTGAAACGGATATCCTAGTTTACAATTTAACCCTCTTGGTTAAAGGATACAAAATAGCAGACATGTAAACTAAACACAGGCCAAGATCTAATTGCGACACCTGCACTATAGGATGTCAGATGTATGGAATTTAGGATATAAAAATAACTGAAGTAGGAGGATTGTGCTCATCACTCCAGAAAACAGAACTGATGACGTTTAATAGCCATTCATGCCCCCTCCCCCGCTGGTGGTGCATGAATAAGAAAATCTCAGAGACAGAAAGAAATTGGAGTTCAACCTAAAAGTAAGAAAAGCAAAACCAGTCAGCCACTGGCTCTTACCTCTACCTCAGTCTAAGATGGCCATCCTGCCTCCAGGAACCTCAGAACGAGACTGCATCTGAGAGCTCTCTCCTGCTGTCTTCTGTTCCTCTCTAGTTCTGGGATTAAAGGTGTGCACCACTGGGATTAAAGGCCTGCACTGTCTGGTTTCTATGGCAAACTGGTGTGGTTACCGGGATTAAAGGTGTGTGTTACCACTGCCTGGTCTGTAAGGCTGACCAGTAGGGTTATGTTACTCTCTGATCCTCAGGCAAGCTCTATTTATCAAAACATAAATGAAATATGATTACACCCTGTAAGGGCAGGGTAGAGAGGGTAAAACGCTCCAGTCAAAAAGTTCCAGCTCAGGCACTTTATAGTGATGGCTTCCTTCAAGTCCTGAGCACACAGGGCAACTGTTTAACCCTCATCTCCACCGGGAACCAATGGATGCCTTCAAATTAACCTGTTCAGAACTAAGTGTTTCCCCAGCGCCCAGGCCACCCTTGGCTGTCTTCAGTCCTCCAGATGTCACAGGTAATTGGCTCCTTAGGGGAAGTCCTCAGCATCACCTCTGAGTCTGTCCGAGAGGTACACCCTTGGCTAGTTTTTCACCTGAGTTGTGCACTGGCCTGTAAGCTGCTGCTCACTGGCCTCCTTTGGCTCCGTTAATTGATTCTGCGTGTAGCAGCTTGAGAGCCTTTCGCATGCTTAGTCAAATCTTCACTTTTCCCTAATTAAAACCTCTGATAGCTTCTCGGGATGCTAATAAAGACAGTTTTGTAGTTCCAGAATATAGAGACATTTTTATGATTCCGAGTCATGCTGGCTCACCAATTACTGTCTAATAAATACTATTGAGAATGAGTTGTGAGCTGGGAAATCCATGACATATTAGTACCTCACTGTGAAAGGTGAGTCTGGTCACTAGTGCTGTTGGCCCAGAATGCAGGCGAGAATACAGGTAGGCACTTGCTGTACTGCAGGCCTGGCAGTGGGCATGAAAACGGAGCCCTGTTTCAGTGGTGACAGGACATGGAGATCTGCGCCTTGACTAGGAAGGAAGCAAGAAAGAAGCTGGTAAAGGCCGTTAGAGATGACAGATGTGGTAGACCCCAGCGGGAGAAGACTACAGTGGTGTCTGCGCACTTTAAAGCAGCCAGTGAGGTCCCAGCCATGCAGAACCTTGAGAACCAGGGTACCATCATACTGGTGTGTGTATAGGGTGGAGATTCTTGTTTCTTCCACATCTAATAATGCCCGTTGTCTCTAAGGGTTAAATGGTTAAGGATTATAGACTGTGTACCGTGTCTCTGTTTTGAGAAGAGAAGTGCGTGAGGTTTGTTAAAACTTGTTGAGAAGTTGTGTTTACTTCCAAGTGAGCGATTCTTGAATGGAGAAGCTGCTTGGCTGGAATTTGGGAGACTTAGCTCCATCCTCTTGATGATAAATGTAGCATGGTTCGTGACAGTCCAGAACTCCACCACGTTCTGCTCTCTCCACTCCCAGTTGAACTCATGCTAAGGGACCTGCTCAGTGTCCTCAGGGGGCTCGAGCAACGCGCTGGGAGTCTAGAGGTTGGGAAGTTCAGGACGAAAACACCAGCTGATTCAGGGTGGCTCTCAAGCCCCACTGTGTGCTCATGTGTGGGGGTGGGTGAGAGGGCACAGGTCCCATCCAGTCAGGGCCCTGCCTCTCCCTTTGTGTGTTTAGGTTTCGTTGTGGAATCTGGGTGCATAAGAAGCACTGAGACCATAGCAGGTACATTTCTTCGCAGAGGCCAGCGAATGGGCTCATACTTTCCATACAGCAATGCAGTTTCGATATTGAATATTACTATAATTGAATGAATAGATCTAGTTTTAAACAGAAGAACAATATCAGGTTACAAACCCCTGCCCCCAGAACAAATTAAAGTTTTTACCCTAAATGGGTAAATGTAATAAATGTATCCAGTCATGCCTAAGTCCTTTTACACTGATGATCAGCGGCTTTAGGGAGCAAGTTCACAATCACAAGGAATAATATATACTGAGTTGGTTTAGAATGCAAAGAATGCGCCTTGTTACCTGAATTTGTTCTGCCACTTACAAATGGAAGAGCAATACGACTTCTTCCATATGCTATAAAGATTGAGTAACTGTAAGGCCCTGAGAACAGAGCCACACAGATCTGGCTGTGGGTATGACTGACTGTTATTGCTGGGGTTGTTGGTAGGCAGGTGAAGACCTTCACTGTGCTAAGCCTGGGGCTTGTGAAGCCGGAGAGAGCTGTGCTTCCCCAGGGACAGCTTTCCTGAAGATGACAAAGCTGCAGTCATTCTCTGCCAGTTTCC
Organism: Alexandromys fortis; assembly: GCF_014885135.2. Taxonomy (NCBI): domain Eukaryota; kingdom Metazoa; phylum Chordata; class Mammalia; order Rodentia; family Cricetidae; genus Alexandromys; species Alexandromys fortis. The sequence goes on along the minus strand of NW_026068068.1, from coordinate 2,197,777 downwards.
TTCCTTCTAATCGTGGGTGTGGGCGGTTATGCATGAGGAGGAATCCAGGGTTGTCAGCTGCATGTCAATGAGAACCTGGGGGAAATATCTGAGCATTTCCACTCCTGTCGTTCCTGATGCACTCACAGATGCGTGGATTTCAGGGCTTACCTGATGGCAGGGCTTTCACGCACAGGCTTCCATCCCACGAATAAACAAGCTCTCTGTGGAACTTGCCGACGGTCCACGGCGCTGGAGATGCACAAAGCCGTACTCGCTTTATGGTTGAGATGGATGGAGGAAGGCAGGTGCACTGGTGCCCATATGCAAGTGTGGGGTCACAGCACTGAGAGGGATGATTCTCAGGAGACATGGGTCGCACGATCCCGGGTCCTCAGTCAGGTGCCGCTGTTCTTGGTCTTTTCTGGAATCTGCTTATGAAAAATAAGCTAATTAGGAGACCGAGGGAAAGTAAGGTCAAACTTAAGTGGTTACCATTTTACTGTTGAGTCTTCTCTGTAAGGAACATTTTATCTTTCATTATACAGGGGTTTGAAAGTGACTATTTCAAATTTAAGTCCAAAACCCTGGATTTTGACCGAAGGCTTGGGATGTTGCTTTGCGAAGGTCTCTGCAGCTGCAGTGGTCTGGAATCTGCATTTAAGGTCAGTTCTGAAAAAGCTTCTTAGAAAGTCAACTATTTGAACTGTTAGATGACAAGGCCAAGTACATTCTTTCCTGATTCAGGTGAGTATAACCAGCTCAGCCACGTTCCTTTGCATCCAAACCCATTCAAGATTTGAATAACGCCCTAGAAACTAAGGGCCTTCACTCTGGGAAGGTCATTTCTAGGACATTTAACTTTTGCTCTTTTCCTGGCATTCACTCTATTTTAGCTCTCATTTCCAACAGAGCACATTGGATGTGGCCCATGGAATATTGACTCAACAGTAAACCAAATTGAAAAGTTAAAACAATCTGTAATTTCAAAAATCCTTGCCTCTAGTTTGTATATGCTAGAATCATCTGCCTGCTTTTTTACTCTGACTGAAACAAATAAGGACTAATTCTCCCCATTTCATTGGGTGTCAGGCACCATTGGTTACCAGACATTTTTTTACGTGTCTATAAGAAAAAATGCTGCTGAATTAATTATAATTTCATTGGTTGCCTAATGCATTCTGACATCAGAGATCTTGAAGCATGCAAGAATGTTTTGTGAATGATAGATTATATGTGTATTGAGAGTCATATGAAGGGTTGAGGGATGTAGGCCAGTGGTGGATTGCTCACCCAGCTGCTGTGTGAGTGGGTGGGAGGGGGGAGAGAGGCAGCCAAGTGGGGTGGTCTTGGGAAAGAAATGCATTTTGACAGCTCCTGGAGATGGAGAAATAGGAGCAGCATGTTTAAAAAGAAGCACGTTGCAAACCACGTGTGAGTGGCTACTAGGTGATATCCCAAAGGGAAACGGAGTGTTTGCCACCCAAGCAAGCACATCTGGGAACCGCATTCGGCTTTTAGATGGGTTGACCAACACTGGCAAAGCTACGGGGTCTATTTCCTCCGTAAGTCACCTGATGAACACTGTGACAGTGAGGACTGAGGAGGAACAAATGGTGATTAAAAAAAAATTCAGATAAAACTGAAGCGCTCATTGGCCAAGATATAGGGCGTGTTTCTGTGGTTTCCTCTCTAGGGTAAAATTAATCTGTGCTTGATATGCTTTTGTCCCTTTGGCTAGATATGCATACATATTGTTCTTAAACAAAACGACAGCATTCCAGTCCACTTTGGAGCCTTTCCCATTGAGCAGAGAGTTGGGCTTTTTTTCCTAACCAGATTGAATAGTAGTTCTTTCTAATGTCTGAGCATGACTTCTCATATTTCTGTTACTGGAAATTGTTCTCTGTTAAGCTTTGTGGGCAACCAGAAGAAAGAGCAGAGTGAACTCTCAATATAGAGAGATTCCTAACTCCATTTAATTAGTGGTCTGGTTCAAACTGTTCTTCTTGCCCACTCACAACGATTAATGTGGGTTATTTAAGTACATGTTAGTTTATTTTTCTTCTAAGTGGCTTCATCTTGTTCATCTTGTTGTCAAGTGGTTTAAAAAAAGCGTTCCACATCTTTGTAGCGTGACTACTGAAATAATAAGATAAAATTCTTTCTTAGGAAACCCAGGATGACAGGTATCCTAGCTTTTGTTAGGATTAGGTTGCCTTGTAGACAGCAGAGTTTGCTGAGAGCCTGAGGGTAGCAGGATTAACTGGAGTTAGAGAAGGCACACTGTTGGGAGGGTAATAGCAGAAGAAAGTTGCACAGGGTTCTATACTACCAGGAATCATGATTTCAGCCACAGATGCAGGCTGATGATTTCCGACCATGGAGGAATGTTTCTGTAGGTTGTCGCTGAGAGACGACAGCCTGATGTTGCTCTTGGTAAAGGCATGGCCAGGAAGGATCATGGTACTAGTGTTCTGGTGGACGCCTGTAATGCTTAAGGACCTAGCGTGCTGACATCTGCTGAAAACAAAAACACTAATGAATGGCTCTAAAATTTCTATTCAGGTGAATTGAAGCGTGTCTGGAAAAAGAGTTCAGGAAAGATTTTAGACAACGTACAAGGTTGAACATGGTTCATTTAAACATCTGAAGTCCAAAGTGTTCAAAGTCCCAAATACCTTGAGGTATTTGAGCCTTCAGTTACACAGCACTGTGTAAACTCTCGTTGCATACAAATAGCCCATTCATATGGGATTTAGCTTGCCAAGAAGCCACCTCTTGAGAACATAGCAGAGAATAAACTTAGCTCAGATTCATGGATACTGGTGAGGAATTGGGAAACCTGGAAGTCTTCAGTGAGCAGTGGAGACTGTGGGCCTTCAGGAAGCTGGTACTGTCATCTGCTCCTCTCTGTCCCACTGGCTCCATGGCTTCCTCTGCTTGCATGTACTTTCTGCCCACTTATGACTTAAATTACATTCATTTGTAGCCATGTGCTCTTTCTGAGAAAGAGACAACTTGATCAGCTTAAGGCATTGGCTTGAGCCAGAGCTTTTGTGTCAAAGGAGGTATCCGCCTACAGAGTGTTCTCAGAATAGTAACCCTTGCTGCACCAGACCACTATTAGGGGCGGCTAGATCTTCAGGGTGTGCTGGAGGCCTGAGCAGAGCAGTCACTGCTACTGGTGCATTCGGTGTAATTATTGATGAGGAGAAACACACAACACACACTATTACACACACTAAGCAAGGTGAGAACATTCCCTGACACCCAGCAGAAGGGATTTGCAACCATGAGCCAGCACTGCTGGTAGACATTAACTCATTTCTGATATTCTCAATTTCCATGGAGGCAAAAAATTTTCATGTGGAATTTGGCTTATTGGTTATATAGAATTTTAGAAAACACAAAATAAGTTTTGTCTTTAGTGGTACCATATGTATTTTAGAGTTCTAGACTTTGCTTCTAGTAATATAAGAAACCAAGTTGGGGAAGTTGTAAGCTGAATTCTTTACTAAAGCCCAAAGTTCTTAACCTTTCTTTAACTTTGATTTTTTTCATAGCTTTTGACCATATTTGGGAATTTTCTAGAGAAACCAGTTGTCATGGAAATTTTCAGCCCACATTATAGCACTTTATTGAACATGTTCAATGCAGAGCTGGATATGTGTAAGCACCTGTATGATGATCACGTGATACAGGTGAGTGGTGTTAAGACTGAGAAACTTCAGCATGGTATGGCTATCCACTAGAGTCATTTTTATTGTGTGAAAAGATTGGATTTATTAGATAAATTATACTTCGAAATTTGAAGTTAGTGTCATTATCTGTAGGCAGTAAGTATGTTTAGTGCTGGGAATCGAACCTTTACCTTGCTAGGAAAGAGTATACACTGAGCTCTGCTGCCAACTGAATGCTCTTATTTAATGGTTTTCTGACAGGATGGGGAACTCGATTAGTGACATTATTAAACACATGTTTAATGCCACTATGAAAGTAAAATGAAAAACTGTGTATAAGGTTGGCAAAACCCTGACTAAGTGTCCCCTTTCTTCCTCTTTATGAAAATGTCAACATACAGATTGAACATGGGCATGAAATTCTCAACAAAAATATGCCATTCACCTCTGGAAATATTAAATGGGCCAGAATGCTCCTTGAACGCCTTCAAATGTTTTGGTCAAACTTTACATCTCTCCATTGTCTGTGAGTAGTTAGGCTTACTTCATGGTGAATCATGATGGTGTTGTGGGTGTTCTTGTATTGAGATGGGGTCTCTGCTGCCCAGATAGTCCTCAGACTCATTAGGTAGCTGAGGGTGACCTTGAAGTCTTGATCCCCCTGCCTCTGCCTCTGTCTCTGCCTCCAGGATTACAGAACGTGCCATCACTCCTGGCACTGGCTGTTCATGTTAGCACTTGCGGATGTGCTGGCCTGCTCCTTTTTGGCCGGGTTAGATCTGGTGAGAGGGTTTTATCATTATAGTTCTGGAGTATTTTATGGGACTCATAATGTCATACTGTTTTCTGGTCCTTTTATTTTTTAATGTCTCTTTTTTATTCACTATCTGGAAAGTTTAAATTATCTTACTTTCTCTTCTTCAAGCTCCCCTTTGTCACACAGTCCTCTGCACCCTTTTTAACCTCCTTCTAAGAACTGGTGATTTGTTGACACTAGCGAAGCCTTTGGAGTTCCATTTATTTATCTGTAACTACTTCTGTCTTTAAACAGATGCGATTTTACAACACCATAAGGCTTTCATCTATTTCCTCTCTGACCTTTATAACCATGATCCCATTCTCTATTGCAAAATAAACTTCCCTCTCTTGACGTACATAGAAACCTAGAACACCTTGTTGCTGCAGATTTCCAGACAGTCCTGACGAGGTTGCAGTCTGTCAGAAGTACGCTGAAATGACGGCTTTGCTTGATCGATTTGAAAGCAATGTCTATAGCAAATGGAGAAGAACTGTGGAGGAAATTTGTGAACTTAATTTGAATCAGCCCTTGGTTAAATTCAGCGCCATCAATGGCCTACTTAGCGTCAACTTTGACCCAAAGGTAGGACTTTATCTTTTTAATGCATCAAGATGCTGTTCGTCTGTCCCGAAGCCGCCCTGGGGACAGACGAGTCCACTTCAGTCATTCAAACTCTATTCTGGAAAGTAGTGCTCCCGTGAGGAGTGTAAATTTTAAACAGAGATTAGTTTTCATGTGTATACGAGTGTGTGCATATGCCATGTGTATGTGTGTTTGAGTGAACTCAGGAACCCAGAGGTTCTAGGCAAACACTCTACCAGTGAGCTTATTTATTCATACTCCACTTGTTCATCGTCAAGTTCCTTACTGGTTTATTTTGTGGGGGGACCAGAATCTCACTGTTGCTCAGACTGGCTTTGAACTTACCTTATAATCCAGAAAAAATGTTGAACTGGCATTTCTTCTGTCTCTGCCTCCTAAGTAGTTGGGATTAAAGGCACTTCCTCTCCTCCTTATTAATTGATTAACACATTGTAATGACTTCCACCCGATATTCACCTGATGGTGAGCTGCTGAGAACAGGGTCCATTTCATCTTTGCTTTGTTCCATGTTCCAACTTCCTGTCTGGCAGCTATGAACCTCAGTAACCTTAACTCAGTTGACTGGTCTGCTTAGAGTCTAATACATGGCTTCTGGTGTGTGTATTTTCATAACAAGTATTGCATTGTTTTAGTCAATTAAGACATGAAAGCCACAGATTAAAAGGAGCAAAACTCTGTCATGCTTTTGGTTGACAAAGGTGTTTCTGCTTGCTGTCATTTCTTCTAAAGGGAAGTTAAGCTTGTCGGTACTGTCTTATGATGCATGGTGGTGGCTAAGTCAGACAATAATTTAAAATATAAAACAAATCATTGACATAAAATATTCACAGCTAAATAACATCCAGAATAGATTGCTTTTATTTTTACTGTCATGTAACATAGATTTCAAGTCTCTTCAATATATCTGACATAATTTTATTACATATTCTATCATCTGTTTTTTTGAGGCAGGGTCTTGTGGAGTCTCTACTGTGTTTAGATTGAGATCTTTCTGATTCTGCTTCCTTAGTGCTGGGATTGCAGTTATGCTCCCAACACATGGCTAACTATGTAGCATCTTATGTAACAGTGACAGCACAGAAGCCTTATTAGCAGACCTGTATTTGGACACATATATAGTCAATATGCATATGTTTAGTGAACATGTATTCATATATATATATATATATATTTGTGTGCACACATACACATATTAGCGAGAGACTGATTGATTACTCAATAGACTTTTTTGAGACAGAGTCTCATTATGGATACCGCACTATCAAAGGTATCTGTCTGCCTTTGCCTCTCAAGTGTTGGTTGAGATTAGATGTGTGCACCACATGCAACATCTCTAATATATATTTTGCACAACATCTTTCCTAGTCGTTTTACTTTCTAGATAAGAGGCACAAAATTATTCTTTTCTGTTCACCTACCATGACTTTTCATGAGAGTAAAAGGCAATCTTCTTTGTAACTTCTGTGACAAAAAAAAATTAATGAATTTTGGGTAATGAAGAATGCTCAGTATCAGGGAAGCGATCCTGCAGAGCCCTCCCCGGCAGGCCCAATGCTGCCTAGCAAGCAGGAAGTCTGCTTACTGGATTAGAAGTCATGCTGAACACCCTAGTTCTGGTCTGTTTTCCCAAAATAAACACAAATACCAGCATTTTATTTTGCTAATGGAAATTTGATACACTTACATAAATATTTTCTCAAGAAAACTGACATAGTGACTTTTGACCCCAGAGAACTGGTCTCCCCACCCCCACCTCCATGGTGGACTCAGTGAATGATGTTTCAGTAGCTCAGCTGCCCTAGCTGGGTGAGAGAGGGCTCCCGGTTGTATCGCAGGCATTACATGTTCTGAGTTTAATTTTTTTTCTGGAAATGGTAATTATTTCCAAGTAGATGTCTTAATTAGGGTTTCTATTGCTGGGAAGAGACAGCATGACCACAACAAACTCTTAAAGTAAAACATTTAATTGAGGTGACGGCTTGCAGGTTAGAGGTTCAGTCCCTTACCATCAGGGCAGGAGCATGGCAGTGTGCAGGTAGACCTGGCACTGGCAACATCTCGATCAGAAGGCGACAGGAAAGTCAGCTGTGAGACTGAGCAGTATCTTGGCACAGGAGACCTCCAAGTCTGCCCCATGAGGACACACTTCCTCCAACGAGACTACACCCACTCCTAATAGTGCCACTCCTTTTGAACTTATGGAGGCCAATTACATTCAAACTACAATAATAGATAAGTAGCAAAACATACAATTTACTATAAAAGCAATGGAAGGAAATGTATTAGGGTTAATTGAGAGTCTCATGGTTTAGCACCATCTACAGCCTTGCTGTCCCTTTGAGAATGACTGTGAGCATTAGAAGCAACCACCACACACCAAATACCGACAACTCTCATTCCATGGAATCTGTGGATCCTGTAATGCTCAGATTTTAAAATAAAATTAAATTAGATAGAATTTTAAAAATTAAAAAGATAAAATTTTAACTAAAAAAATGGCATTTGCCACATAGTCTGTGTTATCTGCCTGTGAGCAGTAGAGTTCACATTCCTTACTGGAGGAAGACATACATGACTTGGGTTCAACAAAGCAGATGAAGCAAAAGTCCGTTTCCTTTGAACTAGAAATACAGTAATTGCAAGATGACATTTTAAGCATTTTACGTGAAACTCATCTTAACACTGGAATGTACCTTATTCTTAGCGTCTTACTTATTTGTATTTATTTGAAGGGGAGGGAGAGGGAGAAAGGACGGAGCACATGGAGGGTAAGAGGACCACTTGGCAGGAGTAGTTGGCCTCCGTGCTTGGGAAGTCATTTCTCTCTATGGGCTATGGGCGCTTCCAGCAGGTCTTCTGTCTGCACCCCACCTCACTGCAGGAGAACGTGGGCTGGGATTGCACATGTGAGCACACCTGGGCTTTTCCTGCAGGATCTAGGGCCTGTGTGAGGCTGGCCGTCCTACAGCAAGCTCTTGCACCCACTAGCTCTCTTAGTGACCAAGACATGGATTCTTAAAGTATGCACTAATTCTCAATATTCTTGAAATAGCTTGTGGCAGTATTGAGAGATGTCAAATACCTTTTGATGCTGAAGAAATCTGACATACCAGACTCAGCCTTAGGCATCTTCCAGAAAAGGAACACTATTTTAAAGGTTTGTGCCTTTTGATACTTTGGTACCTTTGAGATGAAAATACTTTGAATTTTATTTCTTGATTTAAAGACCTGTGGCATTTGATGCAGAAAAATGCTAATAAACCTGGTCCCTTTTGTTTTGCGTTGTCTTGCTCAGTGCATTGGGAGCCTGGAGCTTCTTGTCCAAAGCTACAATAGGCTGAAGCAGAGCCTTCTGGAGGTCGAGCACCCTCTCATCCAGGGTGAGCTCCAAGCTCTGGATGAGCAGCTCGGGGCAGCCGCGACGTGGCTGACCTGGCAGGATGACTTCCGGGTCTACATGGAGAGGGTACAAGTGGCCACCACAGAGCTGGAGCTCAGAGTGGCCCAGACTCAGAGCAACGTGCGAACAATCCAACAGACCATGCAGACCTGGGCAGAGTGGCCACTGCTGCCCCGGAGGGAGCCCAGAAGAGAGGCTGCCTTCACCTTGGAAGACAAGGGGGACCTATTTGCTAAAAAATACAAGCTGATACAAGAAGATGGCTGCAAGATACACAACTTGGTAGAGGTAATAGTTCCAACATTTCTACATATATAAAGCTTTTTATTTGGTAAAGAGCAGAACAAGAAATGCTTACTTCACGCTGTAGATCAGACCTGAAGGGGTTAACAGATGCTAACCTCACATTGTAGATCAGACCTGAAGGGGTTAACAGATGCTTACCTCACACTGTAGCTCAGACCTGAAGGAGTTAACAGATGCTAACCTCATGCTGTGGATCAGGCCTGAAGGGGTTAACAGGTACTAACCTCATGCTGTGGATCAGGCCTGAATGGGTTAACAGATGGTCTTGCTGTAATTCATGGTGGAAGAGTCTGTGCTATTTGCCTGGGACTTGTGTAGTTCCCACTCCTCACTCCTGAGGGACAGATGTGAATAGGAAATACAATGACCCAACTAAAAAGCAGAGGTTGCAGGGGTGGTGGTGCGCGCCTTTAATCCCAGCACTCAGAAGGCAGAGGCAGGGGGATCTCTGTAAGTTCAAAGCCAGTCTGGTCTACAAGAGCGAGTTCCAGGACAGGCTCCAAAGTTACAGAAGTAGTGGTTGATCCTTCTTTGACCCAGTTGATCCCTTTGGCTGTTAGTAAATCCTTCTACTTGGTTGGCTAGTGTCAGCCACTTTGATTTCATGATCTCCTAAGGATGGCAGTAATAGTTACTCTGCTTTTTAAAAATATATCTGAGTTTCTTGGAACTGGAGAGATGGGTCAGTGGTTGAAACACTTTCTGCTCTTGCAGAAGACCTGGGTTCAATTCCCAATATCCACCCGGCAGCTCATGACCATCTGTAACTGCCCTTCCAAGGGGATCCAACAGCTTGTTCTAACCTTTGTGAGCACTGTATGCTTGAGCTTACATGAGACCTCAAAGCCCACATCCATAGTGGCACAGTTCTCCACAGAGCCACACCTGCCAATAGTGCCACTAGCTTATAGGGGGAATTGCATTCACCTGCCACAAGTGGGAGGAGTCTACACATGCCTCGTCCCCTACTTAGGACCTAGAATGAAAGCCAGAGTTGGGCACGAGATGGGGAATGTAGAAGCCATGATTGCCTTGGCAAAGAGACATGCTGGTGTCAGCCTGCGGTGTCATCCAGGAGACTGGACAGAGAAGGGGGAAATGGAGGCGGAAGCCTGTGAAGTCACAGAGGCTTGCTGTGGGGCACTGCGCAAGTTTAGCTATTCCTGGACACTGTCAGGGCTAGAGAGGGCCTTATTTCTCACATTGCCTTATATTCTCACATTGTTCGTGTGTGGACTGGAACGATCTCACAGAGAGGAAGGACTTGCTGGGGGAATTCATTTAGGGGTGGGAACTGATGCTCCAGACATGACGCGGAGCCTTCTGTAGTGAAATGAGAAACTGACAGAGATTGACGTCTGGTACCTGTAGCTAGCCAGTGCGAGAGACACAAACAGGGAATTTAGCTTTTCAGCCACTGACGGGGCTAGGGAAGTGACTGGTGTTCACTTCGGAGAATCTCATTATGTGCAACCTTCTCTTGAGGAGCATGTGATCCCAAAGCCATAAACACGGTCCCTCTGGTCTCTGTAGTATTGGACAGAGAAAGAACACTTGGTACAGCCTGGAAACTTCGGTGTTCAGCCTATGTCTTCCGGAACTTGGACCTGGTTTTCCCCAGTTCAGCAGTAGGGAGAGAAAGGGTTATGATTTTCCTGTGAGCCTCCTGTGTTCTCATACCTTTCTAAGTTTTTGTTTATTTGTATGCACCTGTGTGTTCATGCATGCTTGGACCTGTATGGGAGCACATGTGTGTGCAGTGTTCATGCGAGTGGGTGTGCATGCATGTGCAGGTCCATCCGATGATGATGGTGCTCACCACATGATTGCTCGGGGCTGGATCACATCCGAGTCCGGAGCTCACCAGGACAGCCAGATTGATCTAGAGATCTCATTTCCACCTCCAGAGTTCTGGAATTCCAGACAGACTGCCACCTACCAGGCATTTGTGTGGGTGCTGGGGACCGAGTTCCAGTTCTTAAGCTTGTGTGCAAGTGCTTTGCCCACTCAGCCACCTCCCTGACCCCCATTCTAAGTGTGGGTACATCAGTGATAGAGCTAAGATCCTTGCTGTCATGGAGCTTACGGTCTAGTGGGGGGAGAATAAGCGAGGCGCATTAGACTAGTGCTACAGGAAAAGCCGGGCACTAGATGAGGGTTGGCAAGAGGGTGAAAGTCAATAGTATGATTACAGCAAGTCTAAGTGAAATCAGACATGGCCGGCCCTGGCAGGAGCGCGCAGAAAAAGCTGCTGGCTAGCCAGAGCACCTGTTGTGCTCCAGGAAGTGAGAGGGGAGGCTAAGCGAGGTGAGATGCTAGCCTTCGTGTTGCAGGGGGGGGGGGGCAGATAGGGAGACTTTTCAGGTTTACTTTTGTTCCAATTTAGTTCAATTCCAGGTGTGTTCTTACTTTACATGTCAAATGCCTCAAAGGTTCTTTTCTGCCCCATGAAGCCCAGACAGCACCTCAGAGCAGATATGGACCTGCCTTGCCACTGTTCCTTCCACAATGCTTGGCATCCTGGCCAGCAGGCCCAGACCCCAGAGTCGTGCTGTCGGAGGGCCTCCTCCCACATCCTGGTTTAGTGTCTTTGATCTTGAATTTGCATTTCCAGTGGGAACCTTCTCTTGATTCCCACACTAATAAACCTGACTGTCCAACTCTTTTATTTGACCAATGAACACCTCAAACTGTCTAAAATGGAAACCCCAGTCTTCCCGTTCCTTTCGCAGGAATCTTGACAGAGTGTGTAGTCTACAGCATCCTCCCTTCATCCTTCACACCCAGAACATGTGTTAGCTCTGCTTAATTCAAAGCACATCCAGACCCCAACCTTTCTAGGCATTCCCATTGCTCCTAGTCAGAAGTCATCTGTGACCTCTCAGGTGGTCTGAATGCTAATCCCTCTCCAGCTCAGATTCCAACACCCAAGGTGCTGGGAACAGGAGCTAGGGCCTTTGGGAGAGGGTAAGGTCATGAGGACAGAGCCTTCATGGATGAACTAAAGCATTACTGAAAAAGACCCAGGAGAACCTTGCATCTCTCGGGCCATGGGAAGACAGCAGTTTTCAGTCCAGAAGAGGCCATACAGCTTGGTCATTGTCTAGAGACAGTGTCAGCACAGTAGCCAGATACCTTTAAAAACCCTCTCCAAATGAGACTGTGGCTCCCCTGAGGCTGACATAGTTTCACAAGTGGGGATTTTAAATGACAGAAGTGTGTTCTCTTGTGGTCTGGAAATCTCAGTGAAAAGTCTGTGATCAGGTTGTCGGTAGAGCTGGGTTTTCTCCAGGGTGCTGCCTAAGGCCCCTAGAGTAGAAGAGAACCCCCAAGCATCTGCCATGTAAGGGAAGACACATCTGGGTTTACAGTACTCTTTGCATCTTAAGCTACACTTGGGTGTGGCTCTCTTTGGTGCTGTCAAATCTTCCGTGACTTTGTGAGGATAGGTTTAACACCTGCTCATGTAGTAGGGTCTGCCTCACAGAGGTCAGGTGGCAGATTGCAATTAGTTTTCTGGGCGGGGGTGGTGGTGGTGGAGGGAGTGTTATGTTTTCTTTCTTTCTTTCTTTCTTTCTTTCTTTCTTTCTTTCTTTCTTTCTTTCTTCCTTCCTTCCTTCCTTCCTTCTTCCTTCCTCCCTTCCTTCCTTTTTTTGGTTATTTTTCAAGACAGGTTTCTCTGTGTAGCCTTGTCTATCCTGGAACTCACCATGTAGACCAGGCTAGCCACGAACTGCAGATATATGACTGCCTCTCCCTCCTGAGTCCTGGGGTTAAAAGACTGTGCCACCACCACCCGGTTAACATTTTCTGGATAATTAAAAAAATCTTAAGCTCCAATATCAGGCATTAGACATTCAGGCTAATACATCCCTCAAAAGACCTGACTAGAAACCTTTGTGAGAGTACGGTTGGCATTTTCCTTCTCACAGTGTTCGCTGTTTTTTCTCAAGTCAGAGCTGAGTAATTTCAAAACTCCCATTCTGTGTCAGAAAATGAGAAAAGCTTAACATGAGGCAGCTGTAAAGGAGACACATGCTGGTTGGTTGGATGTGTCCAGCCTGTGAGGGATATTTTCCTCTTTGACTCAAGGAATCTTTGTGAGTGGCAGGGAAGGATGAATGTGTCAGGGACTTTGTCTTTCATATCTACAGGATTTCTCCCTTTTTGCTTTTATATGTATCCCTTTGTTTTCTATGTGTATTTCTTTGCTTTCTATGTCTATCCCTTTGCCACAAAAGAAAAGGCTGCTGTGTTCAGGTTCTCAGGATGCATGCATGCATGCAGGTCACATGACTGTATGGATCTGGGGATACATGACATGAAATGCAGCACCCCAGGAGATCTAGCCCTAAATTTGGAGGCAGCAAACCCATAGGATCCCATCCCCAACTTAGTAATAGTAATATCGTAGTGTCCCAGAGTACTGTTCTCAGAGGTCATTAGGAAATCTCTTTATATAAGGGCCTGGATAACAAAGTCCATGACCACATAAACTGTTCCAGTCCTGGGCTCCAGTGTTCTGGAATTTGTTGGGAATTAGTATATTTCTTGCCTGTATTTGAAGATAGCAATTTTTGTATTGATGTCTTCTTTTAAAGGATATTTTTTGAACATATGTGGTATGTTAGCTTAATGCTATACTATTATAAAATCCTACATCAGCTTTTGCCTTTTACCAAAAGGTTCTATAGCCTTAGATTTGAATGTCTGGGCACCACACCCCAAAATACAGTCCTTTCCTCAGCAGGCACTCCAGGGCAGGCTTCTCTTTTATGTTGGTTAACGTTGACCCTTTCATCTTTCATTCTTAGGAGAACCGGAAGCTCTTCAGAGCTGATCCTTCTCTGGATTCCTGGAAAATTTATGTGGAATTCATTGATGACATTGTGGTGGAAGGCTTTTTTCAGGCCATCTTGCATGACCTGGACTTCTTCCTGATGAACACAGAGAGACAGTTAAAACCTGCGCCGTTTTTTCAAGCACAAATGCTCTTAATGCCCCCTGAGATTGTGTTTAAGCCCCCTTTGGAAAGAGAGTGTGGAGACGGCTTCTACGATCTGGTGGAGGAAATGCTGTGTGGCAGCTTCCGGATGTCCGCCCAGATGAAGCGTGTGGCGGCACACCTGGACATCGCAAACTACCAGGTATTCTCTCGGGAACAAAACGGGGATCATGAGAAGCCAGAGAGATGCCAGTAAGGGCCACACGGGCACACAGATTCTTTTCTTCCTTTTGTTGAGGACTCTCTCTTGAGTGATTCCATTGGATAAGGTTATGGTAAGAAATCCTTGGGTAAAGAAAGACACACATGGTTCCCCTCTCGTTTAGAACGACATGGATAACATGTTAGGCCTGGCAGAGGTCCGGCGGGAGATCATGAATAGAGTGGCTGATGTCATCAGCAAAGTCTTGGAGTTCAGAAGTTCTCTGGAGACCTACTCTTACCTCTGGGTGGACGACCGAGCTGAGATTCTGAAGCAGTTCCTCCTGTATGGCCCTGCCTCACCATCTGAGGAGGTGGACGCTCATGCGAATGAAGACATCCTGCAGCCACCAACTTTAGAACAGTTCAAAGAACAGGCAAGGCAACCCTTAGCATTTAGTACTCTTAACTAGCTTTTCATGAGGTTGCTATATTATTGTTCTTTCTAATCTTACAGATCGACATTTATGAGTCTTTGTATGTTCAGATGAGCAAGTTTGATGACTTCCGAGTGTTTAACAGTTGGTTCAAGGTAGACATGAAGCCTTTCAAGCTGAGCTTGCTCAGTGTGATCAAGAAGTGGAGCTGGATGTTTCAGGAGCACCTGCTAAGATTCGTCATCGGCAGGTAGCCTTCACCTTTGGGTTTGAAATGGGTCTAGCTTTTGACAGAAGCTGGCTGGTGGGCTGTGGAGACGGCTTAGTCTGTAAACTGTTTGTCGCGTACCAGTGATGACCCAAGTTTAACCTCCTGTACTTATGTAAAAACTGAGTGTGGTGGAATATGCGTTACTCCCAGATGTGGGGAGGCGAAAACAGAGGAATCCCTGGGGCTTGCAAACCAGACAGCCTACAGCATCACACCTCAGGCTTAGTTAGAGACCCTGACTCAAAACCAAACAAAGTTGCATGGAAGCTGAAGAACGACCCCTGAAGTTGTCCTCTGACCTCTGCATGTAAACCCACAGCTGACTGGTTTGTAGTTGACAAATTAACTCCAATAGTATTTGTACGCTAACTTTAGGGTAGATTTAAAAATGAATATTTATATAGAATGAAAATGAGCTCCCATCAAGTCAATGCTCATATTTGAATGACCTTGAAAACCTTCTGTCTGGTGAAAGACACCAACTGCAGGCCCTATACAGTGTTGCTCCACTTACATGAAGCTACCCACAGGGAAAGAGCATGGTAAGTCATTGCCACAAGTTGGAGAATATGTCTTGGCTTGGTATGGAGAAGGAATGTCTGAAATGACACAAATGGATGCTTAAATCCGGTAATAGGCATTTGATTATTTCTGTCTTTGCTATGGTGCATATTCCTGCTTGGAGCTCTGTATGAGGTGAGATGTTTTCACTAACCTAGCTTGTGCATACCTGTGTGTACACGTTTGTTACAGCCTGAATGAACTGCAGGGATTTATCAAGAGGACAGACGTTGGTCTTCAGCAGCAGCTGAGTGAAGGTGACCACAGTGGCTTAGTCGACATCATGGGCCATCTTCTGGCTGTACGAAGCCGACAGAGAGCTACTGATGAGCTCTTTGAACCCCTGAAGGAAACCATCATGCTGCTGGAAAGCTATGATCAGAAGCTGCCCGAGCAAGTCTACGCCCAGCTGGAGGTAAGCACCCGTGAAACAGGCAATTCCTTCAGCCGGGGGCTGACTTTACAGTCTTGTCAGCATGAAGCGAGATGCAGACAGTGTTTTCATGGCACAGGTGAAGAACCTGAAGATAGAAGAGATGACTTTTTCAGGCCATAGAAGTAGTAAAGCCAGCCACTACGCACCTCTGTGTGCAGCATAAGAACACGTTCTCACCCACTGCGACACTGTCCTCCCGCTGTCCGGGCCATCAATTCCTCTGCGCTGCTCCTTGAGTCCCCGTCATTTTCATGTGTGCCATGTAGCCATACCCACAGTCTTCTGCATTCTCTACTGCCCGCCATCTGAGAAGCATTCTAAAATACGTCACAAATGTGATGATAAAAATGTGGAGTCTGGTCTGGATGGGAAAATCTCTGTGTTTTCCTGTCAGATCTGTTTTGCACTGGCTGTGCTCCAGAAATATTTGGTGGCTGGTAGGTGCCAGAATACAAGCAAGGTCTGCTTAATTTCAACCGAATTCATGAGGAAAAATCTTGGAGTTGAGTCTCTGCTGCTGTACTTATTGGAATTCTGTAGATGGTGGAGTGGGGTGGACTTACAACGGACTTTGTGAATGTCACCAGTGGGCGCATTAGCCAAAGCTCGCTTTGAGGTTAGTGGTCAGAGCACGCACCCAAATACTGACTGATTCTGTATGCATGTGAGTGCGTGTGTGGTGAATACGACGGCCTGAGGAGGACACCTGTTCTCCCCTTCTCTGCCCAAGCCCCTGAGTTTGGGTACTTCCCTGAATCTGGAGCTAGACTGACAGATAATCCCCCTGCCTCTACTCCACCCCTGACAGCTGTGGGCTTACCGTATGCATGTACCAGCCCTGGCGTTTTCAATGGATGCAAGAATCTGGTTCTTGTGCTTGCTCACTGAGACAGTCTCTAGCCACAGCATCTGGCTTTCAGTCCCTCAGGCGACAGCTCTCATCTATCTGCCTTGGCACTTGTCTTGGGGTGTGTTTCCTTTTCGGAAAACTATTTTTTGTGACTCTCTTTAAGATAATTTTTTGTTTGTCTATATTTGCCATTTCCAACTTATTTTAGTTACCTACCTCTTTTTATTTAGATGAAGTTGACAGCTAGGTTTAATGTGAAAATAATATTTCAAATGTACAATTAAGTAGGAATTAGTGTATTTACAGCGTTGTGTTACCACCACTTTTGTTCAGGGCCACCAAATTTTTCTCATCCGGCAAGGAAACTGCCGTTCATTGCCACAGTCTTTCTCTACCCCAGCCCACACACTGGATTTGGCTTCCCCTGGTAAATGGCTGTATAGCTTAATCACTTTGTATCATTATTGACATTTTACTCCTTTTGATCTTGTGTTTACCTGTCTGTCTACTGATGGGTGTAAGACTTGTCTCCATCTTGGCGAGCATGAATTATTTTCTTTCGAACACTGATGTGTGGGTATTTGAATAATTATTTTCATTTTTTTTCTGGCATGAACTTAGGAGTGGACATGCTGGGTCACATGGTACTTCTATATGTGACTCTTTCAAGGACTGGTTTTCACACTGGCGGCAATATTTTGTTCTGAGAGGACAAAATGCAACAATATATTATTGCCAGTGATCTTTGACCATAAAGGACAGAGAGAACTGTTGTGTATGAAATTCTGTATTACATGAAACTGTCCTTTGACCTGCTACATGGGACAAGTGACAAACTGGCCAGACAAATGCTTAACAGCCTTGAGAGATGAAATAACCATAGTAGCATCAGCTACAAAGGATTTTTATTTACTTAGTTTTTATATTTATTTATTTTTCTGGGTGTTGTATGTATATATGGGGGAACTGTATGGAGGTCAGAAGACAACTTTCAGGACTGTTTCCCTTCTTCAACCATGTGGGTTCTGGAGATCAAGCTCAGTCTTGGAGATACATGCCTTTACCCTTAAAGCCATCTTACTGCCCCAATATATCTTCCTTAAAGAACTTGGGTATTCTTTGTGTCAGACCTTGGACCTTGACATTTATCTCACAGAGAAGCCAGTTATAACATAATTAATCAGTATGGGGAAGTTCTCATTTCCTCGAGAATTTATAATATGAAAATTTGACTTCCTTAGGGCTTGAAAGTATCAATCTTAATTGAAAATATTAAATCTTTCATGGTTCAGAAGCAGACTGCAGATGAGAGGAAAAATACGTCGAATTGTAACTTTTCCTGAATAACTTGCACTTTTACGATGTATCTATGCTTACTTCTAGGATTACAAACAAAACAAAGAGCACCTTAGATGTGCTTGTATTTCAAGGTTCTGAGAGCTTCTTCATCATCATTAGCCTTTTTAGTCTGTTCTCTCCCATTTTAATTCAGTTCTTACTACCCCCAACCCAGCTAACAGTAGTAGCTGCTCAGCCTACCCCATTCGTCCTCATATGCTGCCCACAGTCTGCGCTGCAGCAGCAGTAGAGTTCTGGTCCACAGGGCTTATCCACTCTGTCTCTCCCGGAAGCCCTCATTCATTGTACCTCACGTGGAGTTACCACATCCCCAAATTCGATTCTGTCCATTAGAATTTTGAGGTAGTCCAGTCTTTTGCTTTTTGCATCAAGTAAAGGGGTAGTTAGAATTTACAAGCACATGGCAGGTCTGCTGTGTTTGAGGAAGGTACAGACCTGAGATGTCCCTTGTGAACCTCCCTGACTTCCGCTCATGGCTTCTGATGGGATGCTGAGTTGGATTGGGTTGTGTTGTTCTTATTGTTTTGAGACATGGTCTCTCCTCAGTTGGGCCTTGAACTTGCTATGTTGCTAAGACTCACCTTGAACTTCTGTCACCCCTCCCTACTCCTGACCTCCACCTCCTGAGTCATTGGGATTATGGTCAAGCAACATCATGCTGGGACAGAATTCAGGTCACAAGACACAGGATTTTGAAGAGGCGGCAAAAGATGGGGGCACAGTGTTTTAGAGCCCGAGTCTGTTGACTCCTGAGCTGGAGGGGGTTCCCATCATGACACATGCTTCCTAATGACATTGATTGTATGACTAGTTGGCCTGTTGGGGGACATTAGTACAATGAACCACGTGAACTGGTTCTGCGCACACCTCCTTCCTTCTCTTTTGGAGACACTAGTTTAATTCCAAGAACGTGTTTTACTGCTGAAGTACCCTCTCCACACAGTTACTTAGCACAGCACCCTCTTTATAATCTGCAGTTGCTGGACTGCCCATCAAATATCTACTGAGGGTTACAAAGTAGCCTGTGGAACTTTGCAGTGCAGCTCAGCAAGGCAGGACCGTGTCAGGAGATGTGGTTGTGTGTGACCAATCAGGTTCAGTGTCCTTGGACACAGCCGTGCTTCTCCACGGCATCACGGCTATCACAGAGTCAGTTGCTCCTCATCTGTTTGCAGGGTGGGGAGGGCAGAGTGGAGGTCGTCCCTCAACTGTTTATTGTTGTTTTTGTTCAACATCAAGTAGGAACTGACCTTCCTGTCCCCCTTGCCTCTTGAGTTCCTTCAAAAATTCCTCCTTGCCAAAAACTGGTCAACTTCAGTGCTAAAACTTGAGCCAGCTCAGAAGCCTGCAAATTGTGACAGAAGGAAGAAACGGGGTCACATTGTAACTTTTGCCTACTCAGAACCAAAGTTTCAAAGCAACTTTTTTCTTTTTTTTATCTTTCTTTTTTTTCTTTCTTTTTTTTTTTTTAAAAAAAAACAAACTAAAGTTCCTGGTTTACATTTCTGGTTATTAGGAAGCAGTAAATTCATGCCCAGAGCACTTTAATTTCGTGTGTGTGTACGCATGTATGTGTGTGTGCATGTGTGTGTGTGCGTGTATCTGTGCGTGCATGTGTGTGTACATGTGTGTATGTATGTGCGCATGTGCATATGTGCATGTGTGTGCATGTGTATGTGTGCATGTGTGTGCATATGTGTATGTGTGTGCATGTGTGTGTGCGTGTGTGTGTGTGTGTCTGGATGAGCATGTATACATGATTCATATGCATGTGGAAGTCACAGTTCGCTAATGAGTGTTTTCCTTAATCACATATTTTTTGTGACAAGGTCCCTCATTGAACCTGGAGTTCACCCATTTGGCCAGGCTAGTGGCTAACAAGCCCCAGGGATTCTTCTGTCAATGTGACTTTCTACCCTTACCCCTCTGTGCCCTTGAGATTGTAGGTCCATACTGTCACTCCTGGGTAAAGATCAGAACTCGAACTTTCCTAGCAAGCCCTTCCCCAGCCTCCACAGCTCTTTACCTCTGTTCCCACAATGGCAAAGTGGTTCGGAGGTCTTTATTTTGAAATGTTTCTGCCAATTTTAAGATGAAAACAATTCTGATGCCTGCAAGGGAGGTGCTCCAGTTCTAACCCCTTTTATGCTGTAACTTTGTCTTATTTGGAAGACTTACTTCTAAAAGATGTCCTGAGTTGGAGGACAGAAACAAGAATGATTAGATCTCATGTAGTAGAGTTGGCTCAGGAGCTGAAGTGATGGCCATTGCATCTTTGTTTACACAGGAATTACCAGAACGATGGGAAACCACCAAGAAGATCGCTGCTATGGTCAGACACAAAGTCTCCCCACTACAAAATGCGGAGGTCACTCTTATTAGAAAAAAATGTGTTTTATTTGATGTGAGTTACTTAATGGGTTTGTGGCTGTCTATTTTTAAGGGAAGTCTGACAAGGGAAATAGAAACTATCTGATTGACATTCACTTTTCTCCCCTGACTAGGAAAAGCAAGCAGAATTCCGAGAGAGATTCAGAAGGTATGCCCCACTTGGATTTAAAGCAGAGAATCCGTACTCAGTGCTTGATCAGGTAATTCCTTCCCAGCCGTCTCATGGGCACAGCAGGAGCCAGATCAGAAAAGGAGTTTTCTTTTTCCTTCATTACATTGTTTTAATTTGTGTTTCCTCCAAACGCCACCATCATCAAAATAATCACGCAAGTGAAATCAGCACTGAGAATGCGCGAGGTCTCGCCCTCTGTCAAGAGTCGGAGGACAGAAATAAGAATGATTTGACCTCGTGTAGTAGAATTATCATCCAGCATCCTGGCTGCTTGTGAAACCATGGCAGGCTCACAAAATTCAAGTTGCATAGGCTAAAAATTGAGTTTAAGGCTGGTCTGAGTAAGTTATAATAGTGATGTCCTATCTCAAAATAAAAGGTAAGGACGGAGATATAGACGACTGTAGTGAGAGCTGCATAGTTTCTGGAGGAGGTCTGGAGTTCAGTTCCCTATAAACACATGCGCAGGCACATGTGGATGGGGACACACACAGGAGGAGGGAGATAAAAAGAACTTTTATTGGGCAGATTGCATTTTAATTACCATTGTAGCCCCATGAGATCACTTCACTTTTTCCTCTTTAAGATGAAGACAATCAGCATACTTTTTTTGAAGATTACAGTTCATAAATTTCAGAAATAGGATTACAGTTTTGCCTGTCTAAATCTTCTTTGGAGAGACCAGCACTTCTAACAATGATGCTACTTCCCATGTACTAACCTTCTCCCTTGTTTTCTGGTGGTGCGAGGGCTCAGGCACTGAACTACAGCTCCAGACTGTGGACGTAGCTTTGACCAGAGGACTGCAGAGCAGCCTGGGTGTCTGTCCTGTTGACTCACCCAGGGTTTCTCACAAGTTTCTCTCAAGCTACATCACTCTAAGAACTCAAACCCACACGGGATTCATAGGGAATTTGAAAGGATGTCTTCTATCTTTGTGTTAGAAACCCTGCAGGATCTTAACCTAGCAACGCAAGAAGTGCAAAAATGTCCCTGTGAGGGTGAGAATGTTTTCGTTCACGTGCTGGGCCCTTCTGGGTTCCTCTTTGGGCTCAGTCTTCATGTTTGGCTTAGGATTTCCTCTTGGAATGGTGTCCAGATTTTCCAAATCTGGCTTTGAAGTGAAACAACTGCTTTTACCCTATAAAAAAAAAAAAAAACACACTCTGTGGCCTAAGGTCTTTTCTCCCATTTTGAAGAAAGTTAGTTTATATCCATTGGAAAGGAGTAAGTTAACATATGTTAATAAAAGATTGTTAAAAGACTATATCTAAACTCCAGGTGGTCAGAACAGATTGCGGATGGGAAAATGTTTTTTATTTGACTCACCAATATGTTGTCTGCAAACATTTATGACAGATATGGATTGAATCTCTCCACTTCCACACATACTGTAGCTGCTTATAGTTGAATATTTAAAAGTGAGAAGCGCATCCCATGCCTTTTCAGGGTGTGTGGCAGACATTTCAGAAAGGATGGAGCTGGACTACCTTCTTCTTGAAGTCATTCTCTGTGTATGCTTGTCTTATAAATCTAATACTTCTAGAATCAGATTCAAGCAGAGTCATGCACAGTCTTGTACCATGGGGAGGACCAGTGCCCCAGGCATCTCAGCCCATAAATAGAAGCCATTGACCTCCCGGAAACAAGGAGGATGATGGTCTATGGCGGGATTCATTCTTTCTTTATTTCCTTTCTCCTTCCTTCTTTCCTTCCTTTCTGTGATGGGATTCCACAGTAAAGTGCTGCGTTCTGTTCAGAGATAAAGATGGGGTGCACAAAATAGGGAAATGATTCAAGATAAAAGGCTGCTCATTTTGCGGGGCTTGCACACTGTGATGATTCTTCTTGCATAAAAGATGCTGGATACATTACCACAGATGTACAGTTGTACATAGATTGTTCATTTCCCAGCAGCCCAGACTCCAGAAATAATCACACAGAAGCTGTGTAATTACAACCCTGCTTGGCCTATTAGCTTTTGCATATTTCTAGTTCACTCTTATCTCTTAAATTAACCCATTTCTATTATTTTATATTTTACCACAAGGCTCACGGCCTACTGGCAAAGTTCCGGCTGGCGGCTCGCATCTTTCCCCTCTGGTGGCTGCATGTGGTATCACTGACTCCACCTTCTTTCTCCCAGCATTCAGTTTAGTTCCCTCCCCCGCCCAGCTCTACTATCACAGGCCGAGACAGAGTCTTTATCTAATAACCAATAAAAGCTACACATATACAGAAGGACTTTCCACATCATAGAAATCTCTTATCAGCAGGATAGAACATTTGAAAGGACTCCAAAGCCATGCTGCTTTAGCGACTCTTGAGCACGCCAGCACATCCCTGAAGCTGCAGCTTTGAGATGGACACTTTGCCATGGTGGATGTTGTATCAGACCAGATCTCAGGGTAACTGGGGTGGGGCAACAGAAGTGTACAGTGTGCACGGGGAGCCTCTGAGGAGCCCACTGACCCTTGCTAAGGCTCTGAGGCTTAGTAAGGTGAAGGGAGAGGAACGAGGTAATCTAGGAATCTATAAATGTGAGCCTGCTGCCATAAGCACCTGTGGTTCCCTCTATGCTGCCTTGGGGTTAAGGAACTTTCAAGGCCAGGGAATAGGAATGGCTGTAAGTAGCTTTTTTTTAGAAACCCGTAGAAAGAAACTCAAATCCCTAAAAAACACAGTCCTGATCTTAATCCATTATCCAAATATGATCAGACGAATGTGGAAAAGTGCCAGTTACTTAAGGAAATGAAAATTACAGTTTCCTGAGACATACAACTCAGCAGATAGGAGAATAAACTATTTACATTTGGAAAAAATGAGGACATGTGTTACATCGGAAGAAATTACTTGGAACATTTCAAATAGGCATAAAGAAATGAGAAATAGGCAAGAGATACAGAGGAAGACATTTGAATGTATCCAGCTAGAATAGAGTCACAGGATTTGAAAGGTGTCACCAATGCCCTCTGGCTTCTGTTCCTGCTGCGAGGCCCTCTTGCCTGCCTGCCACTTCCAGCAGGAATAAACAGAATGATAATATACTGACATATCCCTGGAGCTAGATGATGTGGATTCCAGAAGCTGCCTGAAACCCAGGGTGGTTAAGTGAAGGTTTGTTTAGATTCATCACAGTGAACCTCAGAATACCAAAGGTGACCAGATAAAGCCAGACATGAAGCTGCTGGAAGTGGTAACAGCTGTTTATAATTCATTTACATTGCATTAGGAATTAAAGATAACTTAGAAAGTATTTAAAATACATTCATATGTTCTATACAGAGGCCATGCTATTTTATATAAGGGACTAAGTGTATTTGGGTTTGAGTAGCTGGGCAGGATCCTGGAACCAATCTCCTGCAGATATGGGGGGACAAGCATATTGTAGAACTGGCTAACGCTCACGTCTGACGTCTAAAAATCTCGAGAGTGCATTTTCCAATGCTGTGACTACAGCAAACCCACAGTGGAATGATACATATGTTAGGAAGACATTTTCATTTGGATCTAGGCCACCATGTGCACATATTTTAATACACATACATGATAAACAGAAATATTTGCTTGTCAAAAAAGTTAGAATTTACAGAACATAAAAAGATCAAATGCTGGTTTTCTTAATATTAAAAGAAAAAGGAAGAAAACTAAAGGAATTCACTCTTTGGACCTTGGGAGGAGGATGGAAGGAAATCCAAAGAGAAGGCAAGTCCGATTCAGACTGGAGAAGCTGATCACTGAGGACGGGAGAAAGAGCAGGGAGAAACAGCAGCGGGGCAGTGTGTGTGTGTGTGTGTGTGTGTGTGTGTGTCTGTGTCTGTGTCTGTGTCTGTCTGTCTGTCTGTCTGTCTGTCTGTCTGTCTGTCTGTGTCTGTGTGTGTCTATGTGTGAAAGGTGCCCCCTTTCAGACTTCACTGTGTGAGCACACTGCCCTGTTAATAGACAGGAAAATTAAGAGACACTTGTCTAAAGGGGACAGCAAACTAATTTGCACTGGATGCAAAACATCAGCTTTTCTATGTGTCAGGATAGTAGCAGAGCCTTAGCTGGCATTCAAACACAGGTGTGTGCGGATGAGTTTACCCTGGATGCCTTCGGGCATGTGTGGTCTTGAGCATGCTTGTATTGGTAATCATTTATAGGGCCATTTTGGAGTTGGAATGGTTTTCTTTCTTTATTCCCTCCCCCTCTCACCTTTCCCCCCTCCTCTTTTTTCCTTCCTTCCTTCCTTCCTCCTTCCCTCCCTCTTTCCTTCCTTCCTTCCTTCCTTCCTTTTCTTTTCTTTCTTTCTTTCTTTCTTTCTTTCTTTCTTTCTTTCCTCCATTCCTTCCTTCTCAGGGTCTTACTCTGTGCCCAGGCTGGTTTATTCTCAGCGATCCCCCTGCCTCGTTTTCCTGCATGTTGGAGAATCACTGAGGCACTACTCAGAGCTAGAATTTGTTTTATTTCTTTCTTCTCTCTTTCTTTCTTTCTTTCTTTTTTTCCTCCTCCTCCTTCTTCTTTGGTTGTTATTGTTTTGTTAAACTAATTGATCATTAAAAAACTAATTTCTGATATAGAACTTCCCCTGTTCTTGAGCTAAGTTCCAACTGCATGAAGAAAGCAAGAAGTCAACAGCTGTCTGCAGCTTACAAATGACACGGCAGGCTTTTTATTTCAATTTCCTTTTGACCATCACAGTTTGAAGGTGCAGTCACAGAAACAGGGACAGTGAAGCTTCTATCCCTAGCCTGCAGCTTGCAGGTGTGTTTTCCCCTCAGGCACATCAGGAGCTGGAGATTTTGGAGGAAGAGATGGGGCAGATGCAAGACTGTGCACGGCTCTTCGAGGTGGCTCTTCCAGAGTACAAACACATGAAGCAGTGCCGCCAAGAGATCCGGCTGCTCAAGGGCCTCTGGGACGTCATCGTTTACGTCAGAGTAAGATGGATTTGGGGCACCAGGGTTCTCTTTCATAGAGATTTGAGTGACCGTGTAATCTCAGGGTCTGTATCAGTTTATTTGGGTTTTGTGGTGTTTTAAAGTATTAGATTTTGCTCCCTACACCTATTCCCAGAATTAAGGTTCAGAGATCTCTATTAATGAAAGATTCTGCCTGAATATCAGTTGTTTTGTAAAACATTGCTATATGAGCTGACTGCCTCAGATCCTTTGGGGATATTCTATAGAATATGAATAAATATAAATCTGTAAATCTCTGTTAAATATACAGCTGACTGCACATACAAACTCACATAGACACCCTGTTTGTATTTTCTGTATACATGTATAAACTGAAATGTACTGAAAACATTTAATTTGTATGTGATTAATACTAAAAGCTTATGTAGAAAAAGCTCGAGGAAAATATACAACTTGCACAAATCCCTTAAGTCAGTTTAAAACCATGTAAAAATATATTAACAAGATGTAAAATATAAATATGATCAAAACTGGTAAATGAGATTGTTGTTACAATAAAGACTTTTGGATGACAGCCTAATTTCTATTCCATATAGAGTTATAGAAGCCTATTTTTCAGTAATATACTTAACAATTGACTTAAACTCTTCAGGATGAAATGATGGTGACTATGTGGATGTATTACTGCTACTAGAAATTAATACATCATAGTGTTTTAGCCTTAACTTCGCACGTTTTTTATTTTAGTGATGGGGAAGTTTTGACAAGTGCAGTTGATATTTTAAATGGACTTTGCACTGATGGAGAGCGTCCTGGGTCTCACCAGTTTATATATTTGGTTGTGGAGACTTGCTTCTGCCAAATGTTGACACTTTTATCTCCTGTGCATTTTCAGAGAAGCATTGATAATTGGACAAAAACTCCGTGGAAACAGATCAACATGGAACAGATGGATGCGGAACTCAGGAGGTTTGCCAAGGCAAGTCTCATAACTGCCGGGTAGAGCCATTTGTCTTTCTGGGCACCGCCTCCTTCCATCTTCCCTTGCCTGGTAATATCTGGTGCAAGGGGCTGTGTTTCCTTATTTACTCCAAGCAGAATGAGACAAAACAATATTTTTTACACTCTCACCATGTTGTGCGGCTCATCAAGCCTGCCCTTCTGAGAATGAGTTGATAAAAGCATATTAGTGTATTCGCTTTTACTTAATTTTATTTTGTGTGCATTGGTGTGAGGATATCAGATGCCCTGGAACTGGAGTTGCAGACAGTTATGAGCTGCCATGTGGGTGCTGGGAATTGAACCCAGATCCTCTGGAAGAGCAGTCTGTGCTCTTAACCGCTGAGCCCTCTTCTCAGCTCTGGTGCACTACTTGAAGGATTAATGAGTGCATGAGAGACAGCCCTGACCATGAGCTTGCCGTAGCTTCTAGAGTAGAGAGGAAGGTGGTGAGCACCAGGGCCGAGGGCTACAGCTTAGGAACTGAGCCTCTGGTGTCTTCCTTTAGAAACCGTGTGTTGTAATAGGAGCAGCGGGCTACATTCCTGGTACCCGGCCACCCACACGGCTAGCTTTATACCCAAAATAATTACACGGAAACTGTATTCTTTTAAACACTGCCTGGCCCATTAGTTCCAGCCTCTTATTGGCTAGCTCTTACATATTGATCTACCTCATTTTTAATAATCTGTGTAGCCCACGAGGTGGCTTACCAGGAAAGATCTTAACCTGCATCTGTTTGGAGTGGGAGAATCATGGTGACTCCCTGACTCGGCTTCTTTTTCCCAGCATTCTGTTCTGTTTACTCCACCCACCTAAGGGTTGGCCTATCAAATGGGCCAAGGCAGTTTCTTTATTAAATGAGAGTAACTCCTCGATCAACTGTGAGTATTGTCTATCTAAAAAAGTGCCCATCAGTTTGGCTCTTGGGATTACATCTGTCTCTACATGAACTATTATGACCTCTGTAGCCACTGGTTACTCCAGCGTGCCCAGAGGGCGCAATGTGCCCAGAACTTCATTACCAGAACTAATGCCTTGACTTGTGCTGCATGTGGCCTGAAGAAAGCAGAACTTCTCTAGAGAGAGCCAAAGGCTACAGAAGGAAAAAAAGTCAAAATTGTCAAGCCCTGGGGCTGGAGACATGGCTTAATGGTTAAGAGCACTGGCTGCTCTTTCAGAGGACCTGGGTTCCATTTTCAGCACCCACATGGCAAACTCACAACTGTGTGTAACTCCAGTTGTAGGGAATCTGACACCCTCACACCAATGCACATAAAATAAGGTAAAATCAGAAAAAAAGAAGAAAAAATGTCAGCCCCTGACAGGCAGGGATGGCTGGTAGATTCATCTACTTCAGAGGGTTCTAAGAGAGAAACCTGGGAAATATTTAAAAAAAGAAAAGGAAAGAAAGAAAAGAAGACACGAGAAGAGAGAGAGAGAGAGAAAGGGAGGGAGGGAGGGAGGGAGGGAGGGAGGGAGGGAGGGAGGGAGGGAGGGAGGGAGGGAGGGAGGGAGGGAGGGAGGGAGGGAGAGACAGAGACAGCGAGTCCTTTGCTTCCTTCCTACTTCCCAGTGTCTTTGGCCCAGGTTGAGTTCTGGGCTTAGCTTGGACTGTCTCTGCCCAGTTTGTTCTCCACATTGTCCCCGTCTCAAGCCCTTCAATACTAATGGGCTGCCGTGCTGTAGGTCATTTGGTGCTCAACCCCCTTCCATTCTTCTGCCCTTGGCTCTTTCATGTCCCGGTGACAACCTCACTCCAACTGCAGGTCCTATTTTTAAAAGAATTGGCATCATCATTTACTTGATTTTATTGTGGGTTTTTGTCATTCCCAACTGCTGGCTTTGTTCCTGGGGCCAGGATGAAAGCTGAGAGGAGGGCTTATTTAAACCTTCTTTAACTTGCAAACAACCAACATTTTAGGGGTTCACCTACAGGTTTAGAACCTCTGCTCTAGAGGAGCCAATACTTTCTGTTTCTTTTATTTATTAAAAAAAAAAAAAAAACCCAAGCACTCTATATAGCCCAGGCTGCCCTCATATATGCCTTCAACTGTCTTTCTTAATCCGTGGATGGAGAAAGGCCCATGTATTCTCCCATGGGAGATAATCATACATGTAATATATTGTTTTCTATGGGAATCTGGGCATTCCCCTTCCCTTATATTTCTTTAGGAAATCTGGTCACTGGACAAGACTGTCCGTGCCTGGGATGCTTATTCCGGCCTGGAGGGCACTGTGAAGGACATGACGACCTCGCTGAGAGCCATCGCGGAGTTGCAGAGCCCTGCTCTCAGGGACAGGCATTGGCAGCAGCTGATGAAGGCCATTGGGGTACGTACTGGGGCCACCTTACTGTGTAGTCCCTATAGAGGGGAGCATGTGGGAAAGTCTCTAGTTTCTATCAGGAGGTCATCTTCCTTGAGGCACCAGTGAGCCCACTCCTCCTTCCTGTCTGACCTCAGGAAGTCACTTCACTTCTCCAGTTTGGGTTTATTTTTACTTTTATCCTGAGAAAGATTCTGTCTGCTCTTTAAGCATCATAGTTGCCCTGTAAGGAGCCATCGAGAAGAAATAGGACAACATTTCACAGCACCCAAAGAGGAGCTAGTGATTTTATGTACCATGGAAAGGATCTCTGGGGGTAGAGGAAATTCTGACATTGTGAGTTCTTTTTTAAACTTGGTGTGTAATATGATGTCCTTTTCAGTATCATGTTGCATGACATAAGTGGTTTTTCACATGGCCATGCCTCTTGAGGTTCTGGGCTGTTCCCCATTGTATCTATGGAAAAGCAAATGTGTCAATCGTATGCTCTGCTTTTCACCACAAGTGACCCGATTCATTTGGAAATGTGTAGGAGAAACCTGAGATGTGTTTTCTCCTGAGGTGAAGCAGGAGCTTTCTTTGTGAAAGAATATCATCACAGTACAAGGAAAGTTGTCAGGGCAGGAACTCGCAGCAGCCTGGCAGTGTGGCCCTAATCCCTACATGAAGGGATTTTGAGGCCCTGGGCTAAGTTTCTTGCTCCGTGTGCCTTCATTAGCTATTCTATAAAACAAAAACAATGTTTCTCGTGCAGACCTATTAGATACTATATATGCTCATATGTGATGTCTAGCCTGTGGTAAGAGGTCTATCAAGTGACCTGAAGTTATTATGCTCATATTTTCCTTAGTACTTCTAGACATTGTCTACTTACGCTTTGTTACCGATTGATAAATTCATTCAGAATGTTTTATATCTGCATATGTAACTGACTGTGTATCTTGTCTCTCCTCCTATTTCTTCCTATACACTATTGCCTTGACACGGTGTCTGATTGCTTATGGAATGTATTTTTATAAGCTAAAAAAATGTTATGTCAGTCAGACATTACAGGGGGAAAAGCCCATTTTCTAGGCTGGAGTTTAGAG
This sequence comes from Alexandromys fortis, assembly GCF_014885135.2. NCBI lineage: Eukaryota > Metazoa > Chordata > Mammalia > Rodentia > Cricetidae > Alexandromys > Alexandromys fortis. Next base: position 2,168,068 of record NW_026068068.1, on the reverse strand, counting down.
TAGAGGTAGAAAAGAGTCTATCTCCTGGGCTGGGTACATATTGAGTGCACAGAAGACTCACGGAAGTCCCGTTATATCTTCCTGCTCCCATTGGCTGGGGAGTGAAGTCAGAATGCAGACAGAATGATCAACTTGCTGACTTTGCCGGGGCTTTCCAGGGTCAGACATGGCCAATCACAGTCTCGCCTGTGAGGATGCTCCTTAGCCTGAGGCAGTGGCTCGTTGTCACTCTGTGTGTGTGCAGTGGTGGAAGTCAGACAGGGCGGCAGCATCCTGAAGGCAGAGTGCTGTCCTCTGAGGACTGCGAGGGAGATGTTTTTCTGCAGCTCTCATTTGTAAAGCACATGAATTGACCTCAGGATGTAGGAAGAACCAAGTTCTTGTTAACCCAATCCTGGGTGACGGGCGGGGGGTGGGGCAAAGGATAATGGAGAGAATAATGTGAACTATTTCACATGATAAACCTGAATAATGGCATGAGTGACGATAATTTTTGGCAAGCCACTAAGATTAAATTAGTGGTAAAACTAGGTCATATCACGAGTGACTGGAAATTATGTTCTGTGAGCAGGACTTCAGGAAGAAAAGACAAATGGGCTGCCGCCTAGTTCCTAGGGTTTCAACTAAATTATAATAAATTAACAGTGGGAAAGTGGGAATCTTTTTTTAAAAAATAGTTTTTGGGTAAAGGCAATAAAAACAGTTTGAAAATGGAAGGCTATAAAAACAGAAGAAAGCATTGTGTGGGAACATGGCGGAGACTTGGCTCCGCTGAGTTACTGCAGACGAAGGCTCAAGACCCATGAGCTGAAAGCTGTGTTACCGCACCTTCCAGGACATCATTAAATGTGGAATACAGAGTCTGCCTCATTTTCTTCCTAATCAGGTCAGGTTTTCAATAAATGATGCCACAGCATTGGCAGACCTGCTGGCGTTGCAGCTGCACAGAGTAGAAGATGATGTGAGAGACATTGTGGACAAGGCCGTGAAGGAGCTGGGCACCGAGAAGGTACCATCCAGGGATGCGTCTCCATGATGCTGAGTGAATGAACTCAGCTCTTAGGTGGTAATACCTTTAGACTGCATCTTTCCTAGGATGCACAGGATCAGCCGAAGACAGGGGACAGGCAGCAACAGGAGGGCTGGCCCTGTCGAAGGGAGCAGGGCCACTTGCATATCATATCTTTTCCTCTGTTGCAAGCCGCACTCTAAGAACTGGACTTTGGTGAACTCAATTTGTCTTTCAGAATAATAATGTTTTTATTTCTAGGGTACAGATGGGGAAACTGAAGCATAAAAGGATAATTGGCTTCCCCAGGTTTGCTCAGGGGCCTGAGATCACATTCAGGCCCTACACCTGTCTCATGCTGGCTAATCTATAAATTGGCATGACCTTGAAGTCCCTCTCACACTTGCACACCTTCAGGGAGGAGATGTGAATCAGGTCCAGTATAACTTCGGTGTTACTATGATGCTTGGTTCTCCGAGGTGCTGGCATTCACTCCCCCAATCTTGTCACCCTGAATCTTGTAGGAAAAAATGAGGCCAGTCACGTTTAATATTATGCATTTTTAAATTATTGATGTGAGTATTATTTATTTGTAATTTACAATTTATTTATAAATTTATAAATATTAGTGACATATTAGTCCTGAATTTGATGTTTATACTTTAATTAATTGATTCTTGTGATTACTAGGTTATTACTGAAGTCAGCCAGACCTGGGAGACCCTGGAATTTTCTTATGAAGCTCACCATAGAACAGGTATTCCACTGCTGAAGTCTGATGAGCAGCTCTTTGAAACGCTAGAGCACAACCAGGTAAAATAGATGGATTTATTATAGATTTTTATTTTAATTAGCAATTTTGGATTTTTTTTCAAAATTCACCTACAAAGTTTGATTCATTTGTTCACTGAGCATCTACTTTTGCTGAGTTCCAGGTGTGAGATCATTTGACATTCAGAGGTGTGGACTTATAGTTCAGAAAGGAGATGCACAGAAGAGTTCACTAGGGAACTAACAAGAGACAGACAGACTCCTCGGAGACTAAGGAGAGACAGACAGACCCCTAGGAGACTAACAAGAGACAAACAGATTCTCCGGAGACTAAGGAGAGACAGATGGACTCCTAAAAGACCATGGAGAGACAGACTGCTGACCCCAAGGAAACTAACGAGAGACGGACAGATTCCCAGAAGATTTAGGAGAGATTGACAGACTCCTGGGGGACTAAAGAGAGATTGACAAGCTCCTGCAAGGCTAAGAAGAGACACTAGGAAAGAATGGTTATGCCATGGGGACAATGTCAGTGGTGTTTACAACACTAGAAAGTCACCACCTCTCAGGGGCCAATTGTTTTGGCTTCCTTGGAATATAATTTTTCCATGAAAGTTATGAAAAGTAAATCAGGAGTCACGGGTGTAAGGTTAACATATATGAGCTTGGATTGTAAAGATAAAGAAATGAGCATCTCTTTAGACATATACAAGAAGAGAGGGAGATGGGAGCACTGGAGAAGGCAATAACTCTCTGTGATCAGATGTAAGCCTAGAGCATACTGACACTAATTCTGGGCCGATTAAGTGTGAGAGTCAATTATATAAAGGCAGACATCAGCTCAGAGCCCAGACTCTGTGTAGCATGAGGGTTGGAGGCTGTGGTCAGCATCCAGTGAGAGGGAGAGAGAGAAAGGACACAAGGTCCAGAGCCTTGAGGATGCCACCTTTGGTTAACAACAGAATGGATGGGACAGGGTGAGAGCCTGCGCGCACGGAAATAACAGAGCAGGATATTGCACAGAAACCAAGGGTTTTGCCCGGAAGAGGAATCGCATATGTTAAATACTTAGAGTGAACGGGAGCAGGAGGTCAGTTTAGAGATTTCCATGGTCTTGGTGATAGTGTTGCTGTAGCGCATAGCCCTCGGCTGCAAACGGGAAGAGGAAGCTTGAGGGAGAGTTTGCTTTTTGAAATCTTGATGCCTACAAATGTACACATGCACACGGACACACACATACACACGTACACACACATATAAACGGACACACACATACAAACGGACACACACATACACACGGACACACACACATGAACACACATACACACGGACACACACACATGGACACACACATACACATGGATACACACACACATGAACACACATACATACACACGGACACACAGATACACACAACGGACACACACCCTTGGAAAACTGAGCAGTGCCTAGGGGCTAAGTAAGAAAGAGTGTGTTAATTCTTAAAGCTGCCCGTCTCTCTCTGCCTATCCCAATACTGGGATATTACAAGCACATACCACCACACTTAGCTTTTGTTTTTGTCTTTTACATGGGTGCTGGGGATGTGAACTCAGGTCCTCGTGCTTCCATAGTAAACACTTCATGGACTAAGCCATCGCCCCAGCCCCCGACAGTGGATTTTACCTGCACGGCAGTGCATGTCCTTCTTATAGAAGACATGTTAAATACAGATGCTTCTTCTTACCTCATTTCTTTGGTTGGATACATCAGCGTGCTATGAGGTCTTTCGCCCATTTTGCAAAAGATTGATGGCACCTGTCTGGGTTCCACACAAGGTGCAAAACCACAGCAGCAAGCAGAGCAGCTTTCCTGTGGCCCTCATAGCCCAGTAGAGTTAGCGACTGACCCGTGCCTGCCGGCCTTGTAGGTGCAGTTGCAGACTCTTCTGCAAAGCAAGTATGTGGAGTACTTCATCGAGCAAGTCCTAAGCTGGCAGAACAAGTTAAATGTGGCCGACACGGTCATCTTTACCTGGATGGAAGTCCAGCGAACCTGGTCTCATTTGGAAAGCATCTTTGTTTGCTCAGAAGATATTCGAACCCAGCTTGTGGAAGATTCCAGAAGATTTGATGTAGTGGATGCTGAATTTAAGGTCAGTCAGAGATAGGCCCGATCTGTTCTAGCAAAGTTTTCATATGTAGAAACCCATGATGCATGATGTAAGGTTTATATAACACAATCTGTGCAGAGGAATCAGAAAACTGAAAGGATGCTTTTACAAATCTTGCGTTGCCATATCAGCTACTCAAGGCTGTCATTGTGCCATGATAAGTGGTTTGGAAACAGAGAGGTATGACTGTTCAGTGAAACTGTGTTAACAGACACTGTCCCTACAGGAGCAAACACAGGGCCGGGTATCCCTACAGTCTCCTGAGCGCCGGCCACTCAGCTGCCTGCTCTCAGCAGAAAGAAAATGGCTGGCTTTCTAAAATCTATGTTCTGCTTCTACACAGGAGTTAATGTTTGAGACAGCCAAAATAAAAAATATCTTAGAAGCAACATGCAGACCCCACCTCTATGAGAAGCTGAAAGATTTTCAGCACAGGTAAGAACAGGACAAAGGGTCGGTTAAAGTCTGCTTCCTTCACATCCTAACAATGTCTAACATCACGTGGCTGAAGCCACGCTTTCTCTAGCTGCCCTGTACCCTGTAGGTGAGATTCCTGATAACTGATCAATTCTTCTTCATATCTTTTTGATATGCTATCTTATTGAACACCTACTGTGTACCCAAACCCTGGACAGCACTCCCGCATAGTTCTTATAGTCTGCCTGTCTGTTCTCATTCACTCCCCCCTTTCTCCAAGTGCCACCCCTCTTTGGACATTTTGTTGTTTTATTTCAGGGTTGTTGTTGAACTCATGGGAAGCCTCCTGCCTCAGCTTTCCAAGTGCTGCATTAGAGATGCGAACCCTCCCCCTGTTTTATACTTTCTCTACATATATCACCCTTACAGAGCATGTCAGTGCTTTCAGAATCCTTTCCCAAGTGCCATTTGTGAAGTCACATTCACATAAAATCCACAACCGCATCCACAAGAACAACCTGGCTTTCGGTTTAAAAAGGGCGAATCCACCATGCAGATGAGATGCTCACTGAACAGTCGTAGTTACTTGTACCTAGGCAACAGCTAGGACTTTGGGTAATGAAGTGCGAGCAGTTCTGGGTCTCGGATTCCCATGGATGCTAGAGAAGGTAGAAGGCACTTGTGTTTGCAGATAGCCAATGGGAAACGGGCTCTGCCCCAATTACAGCTTCCTACTGCAATTTGTGCTTCAGTCGAGCAATGCCAAACCTGGTCTTCATCATGAGAAGCAGTGAGTGACATATCATGCCGTGTGAGTATGTATGTATGTGTATGTACTATGCTGTGTGAGTATGTATGTGTATGGACCTCCCACTCCCTTGGTCTGGTCGTATTCTGTTTTAAGAGGATGTCAAAACAGGATGGGTAGCTGTGAAATTGTGGACTTCCTGGTTGAATGGAGTCATGGGAGTTGCAGGTTTGTTCTGCTGAAGTGTCAATGCAGGAAACATGGAGCGTACTTAAGACGGGTTTTCATTCTTGCAGGCTTTCGCTTTGTGAAAAGGCCCTGGCTGAGTACCTGGAAACCAAGCGGGTCACTTTTCCTCGCTTCTACTTCATCTCCTCAACTGACTTGCTGGACATTCTCTCCAAGGGAACCCAGCCGAAGCAGGTAATGGCTCTGGAAGTCCTGTGCTCTGCCGATTAGTTAAGGAATGTCTCAGTTCCTCCATCGTTATCAGACACCATCTGTCACATCGCATGTGCCAGGAACTAGAAAATCTGCGTTTGAATTTCTTAGTGTGGCAGCAGAGGGATATGAGAGAGGTCGAGCTAGAGAAGTTAGAGCAACTGCCCAGGTGTTCAGCCAAGGGCAGGATTTGAGTCATAAATGCCCAGCATCCTGGAACAGGAAGAACTGACCCATGACTTCCCAGGGCTGAAGACCAGGGATGGAGGCCCAAGCGCCTGACTGGCAGCTTTCCTGGGGAAAGTGGGTCACTGGGGCTGTGGTCATGGAGCTCCCTTACCACCCCAGTTCTGCAGAAGCTGTCATCGTTATTACGTTGGACTTCTTTGAGGGGTAGGAGGAGGTATATCATTTTGGCCTTGTCCTCTCCCCTCTGGCTTCCCTCATCTGTGTAGAAGGGGCTTGCCATGGATTCCCTAGTGCTCACATCAACAGCGAAAGCAAAGGAACGTTGACATTATCTTCTGTAATCTGAGAGCTCAGAGCAGAGACAAACTGCCTCTTCTGAAACTCCCTTCCTGTAAGCGTTTAAAGGCTGTCATTGTCCCGGAGACTCATTGGCTCCACTGATTCTTATAGTTGTGAAAGTGCTGGACCGATGTTGTTAGTCTCTAGACTGATTTGGGCTTTAGCGTTGTGCAGTTTTATACGCCTCAGAAAAACAGACTCTCTCTAGATATTGTCATGAGTTCTCTCTGAAGCCTGTAGCTCTTTACAACGCAGCTGGATGCATTTTGCTGCTGCCTAGATACATTACTTGTAGTGACTATTTTTCCTTGGTTATTATTTAACGGGAAATAAGGATTGAATTACGCAGCTATTCTCTTTGCTTAATACAAGTGGGATCCTTTTACATGTAAGAGAGTGGTTAAGTCAACATGGACAGCGCTTTCTAGGGCCACTCAGGTCCTGCTGTGTCTTCATGCTGGCCTCTGGGTGGCTCTGCAGAGACAGTCTCTCTGGTTGGGCTGCACTCGTGGTCCGCATATCTATGCAGCACACAATCAAAAGCTTATCCGACATGGTGATCCTCACACTTACACAGCAATACTGCCTAGGGTGTCCTCGGGACTGCTGGGTGCAGACTTATGGAGAGGGCTGTCATAAGCTATTTTATTAATCTTTCAAGTCCCAAAGACCTTACAAGTTTAAGTACTTAAAATGCAAGCTCAATTTTCCATATAGAAAATAAGAAAGACAAAAAAGTCTAAAACAGGACCATGTTGTCCTTCTAAGCATAGCCTCTCAAACACAGTAAATGCTTTGTCCCTGATTTCGTCAAGCACTGTTCATTCTGTAGAATAATAAGCATGAGATACTAATATTTTCCTGTAATTTTTAACTCCAAATGTGCCCTGTTGCATGTCTTTATGTTAATAGCAGCCCCTTTTGTAATACCTTGGACGGGAATCATTAGTCTTGGTCTGGTTTCCTCATTAAAACTGAATGAGTTCATCCAAAACAACCGGTCAAGATCAAGTTGGTGCCCTCGTTCATCTCCATGTGGAGGCCAGGTTTTCAACACATTACTTGGGCCTTGGTAGCTGTGTTCGGTCCATTCCCTTCTCTGGCCACTTACAATGAGGACAAGTTTACAGGGATGATTTATGGTATGGAGGACTGAACTCAGGACCGTCCACATGCTAGGTACTCTCTCTATTTCAGCCCTCTGCTGCCATTTCTCAGCGGTACATGATTCTTTGGCAGCCGTCAGGATCATCTGCTGAGTGTTGTAGGGCATGCTTGCAAGTTCTCACGGGGAATCAAGAACCCCACTTATGGCAGGCATGTCACCCTCCCCCCAGCTCCGTAACCCACCCCATGGCAGGCATTTCACCCTCCCCCAGCTCCCGTAGCTTTTTTATAAAGTTTATGTGCATGCATGTGTGCCTGTGTAGATTTCTGTGCACCATGTGTGTGCAGGTTTCCATGGAGGTCAGCAGGCAGCAGATCTCCTGGAGCTGGAGTCACAGGCAGTTGTAAGCCATGGGCGTGCCAGAAACTGAACATGGGTCCCATGCAAAGGCAGCAGGTCTTTGTAATTTCTGAGCCATCTTTCCAGCTCACCTTCCATAGTTCTTGCTTTTGGCAGTGTAACCAACCATCTGGTTTCATCTCTTTCTTCTTTTTCCTTTGTCAGAACAAGGGGCATACAGGGGACTCACCCTTGGGTACTAGCTCCTCTTGTTTATCTTTAAGAGTGGCAATTGGGAATACATTGTTTCATTTCCCAGGCAAACACTGAAGGAATGCCTCGGCCTCCTGCCTTGGGCGGCTTCCTCACACCTGAGGGGAAGCCCCTCCATCCTTGGACACTGATGGAGGGGCACATAGTGTTGGATGGGATGGTGTTGAGATGCGTTTGACAACAGAAGGGACGTCCACCACAACTCAAGCTACTTTCTCCACGCCCCTTTGTCCTCAGCTGAAGTCCTAGGCTCTACACGAGGGGACAATCACTCAGTGTATTCTTTTTTCTTAATTAACTTGGTGGGGAGGGACAGTGCCAACTCTGGGTGTCTCTCCCCGGGAACCCTTCACTCTGGCTTTGACAGCATCTCACTGGCCTGGAGCTCATGGATTAGGACAAGCTGGCCGGCCAGCTAACCCTAGAGCTGGGCTTAAGAACGTGCTCGGTTCCTTTATATTTGGCCCGGCTATGTGCTTGCAAGGCGAGGGGTACACTCACTGGGCTGTCTCCCCTGCCAACACACTCGCCAATTTTCTTTCCAATCATTATAAAAAGTGCTTAAAGGCCCAGCCAAACCGCACAGTGACTTGGTATACACATTATTACTGCCGACTTTTCTTCACTGGCCAGTGGTGTGTACCTCTTTAAATCCCTCTTTTGTTTTCATATGACTCCATACTTCCATATTGGTGAAGCATCTTTTCTAGCTACTGTTAGTCTGCCTTACTGCTGTAACTCTACCCTCGTTTTATTCATAGAATTCTGATAATATTTTTTTTTAAAAAAACATGATTCCAGGAACTTTTTTTACAGCATTAGAACTAGCATTGTCCTTAATGAACAGCTAGACAATGTAAGATGTTAAAGATGTCCACTTACAAAGAAGCCAAGGGTTGGAGCATAGCGCAATGGTGTCCAGTATAGTGGTGTCTCACAGCCCTTTTAGTGAAAGCCAGCAACAATGAGGAGGGCTAATGTGGTCCAGGTCCCATGGCTATAGGGGAGAAATGGTTTACAGCTTAGAAGAGATTAGATTTCTGCTTGAGTTGGCAATTTTGTAGAGAGTCACTTGATTTCAAAGTACATGAAATATAATTTTTAAATCATTTAAAATATTTTTGTTATTTGAAAACTTTATGCAATGCATTTTCCTGAGAATTTTATACAAAACAATTTTAGACATTGTTTTGCATGTATATAATACAGTGTTTTGATCTCATCTGCACTCCATTCTCTCCCCTCCAGATCCTTCCCTGCCCTCCATGTTTCTTTCTTCTGTGCTCTGTCTCTCTCTGTGTCTCTGACTTCCATACGTGCATGGATGTAGAACCACACACTGTTGCCAGGGTGGTCTTTCAGGAGTCTACCTTGTGTTTCTGACTTCTCTGCATCCATGGATGTAGAACCATGTACTGTTGCCAGGGTGGTTTTTCAGGAGTCTATCCCTGTGTCTCTGCCTTCCGTACATGCATGAATGTAGAACCATGCACTGTTGCCAGGGTGGTCTTTCAGGAGCCTATCCCTGAAGGGAATGAATTCTCTTTTCCCAGCAGCCATTAGTGAGCAGTAGGTTTTCATCTGGGGGAGGGATTCATGAGCCCCCTCCCATGTCCATGCTGAGATTCTGGCTGGCTTGATCTCATGCAGACACAGTATTGTGAGGTCATGTATACAATGGCCCCATCATGTCCAGCAAATAATCCCTATTGCCAACGTCCACTACTTCTTTCTCTTACAGTCTTTGCACCCCCATCTTCCACAATCATCGTTGAGCCTTGGATACAGGGCATGTGAAAACCCTTTTATATTGTATATACTTCAATGTTATCACACAGTTAATAACATTATGTTATCAGAAAGTAGTAACCAGCCTCAGTGGCACAAACAGCAACTCTAGAGTGACTTGTTTCAGAGGGGTCCAATAAGATCCTTAGAGTCGTTTGTGTTATCTGGAGTCATACCTTAGTTTACTTCATTCTCTGAGAGGTATACCTCTGCATCGTCACCATGAATTCCAAATCCTGGGTCATCAGCTGTAAAACTGTTTGTGTCTTATGCATTTGCACAGTACCGCCTGGCTGTTTTCTCTTACTCCATTTGCAATTATCAGAACCAGATTCTGACCACCAGGCTGAGCATGTCCATCTCTGCCCATTGTGCTGACCTTCTGAAGTGTGCTCCTGGTGGTGTGACCAAGATAGCATGAGATGGTAGCTTTGGAAGTAACAATGTAATGAGCCTATAAAAGGCACCCTTGTGAGCAAATAACTCATCTCGACATTTCGTGAATGGCTGAGTTCTTCACCCAACCTGCCCCTAAAACTTAATTTAATAGTGTTCGTCTAATAGTGCCTGAAGTTCATTGTGAAATTTGTTCAGCCTGAACTTTACAGGCAGGGAGGTCTGACGTGGAAGTCACTTCCATTCTGTGAACTGAGGTATCTGATTTAGGACAATGGTGTTGAGATGTCACGGAGGAGGCCGTTTGGCGTGTCGTGGATGTCTGCAACCAATATTAGCAATGCAATCACTAAACTAGGTTTGGTTCAGGATTTGAAGACTGATTTCTTTTTGAAATTAAGCCTGACCTCTTCAGTGCATAGACTATCTGAAGGATGATAGACTGGACATCTGTTTGCTGCTGCAACGGCAAAGCTTGTCTCAGACCTGCAGCATTTGCGGGCCAACTGCAGTAGCCCGAGAGCTATGGCTCCTTACAGAGTTCGCTAGCAATGCTCTGATTTTTTTTTATCCTTAAAAAAAAATTCACTCTGGTGTGTGTTTAACTAAACTAGTGCAGTTAAGTTAAATGTAAATGGTACCCAGATGCCCTTACATATCATCCTAATTGTAACTATATCTTCGGGTAACTGATAACTCTGATAGGATATTTTTTGCCAGTTTTATGTATTAAGCTTTATTCTCATCTGAGGTTAAAATGATGTGTTTGATATGCCAGATTAAATATGTTAAAACAAATTTCACTTGTGACAACACTAGTTTAATATGCATGCCAAAACATTGCAGTGGTGGGAATTAAGTCCACAAGACATTCTCTGAAGTGACAAGATAAACAGTACGCATGCTCAGGGAATGCCCTTCCGCAAGAGCACCAGGCTCTTCACACGAGATAAACAGTACGCATGCTCAGGGAATGCCCTTCCGCAAGAGCACCAGGCTCTTCACACGAGAGAAACGGGTAAGCTTGTCTCTGAAGAACTCTACTGTACTGAAGCAGGAAGACAGACGGCACACACCAGATGCGTCTTACACACTGGCAGGATTGGCACAGTAGGGGACTGTGACTTATAAGGTGCAAGAAACAGGCGTGTGAGCGCCGTGGTTGCTGCCTTGGGCTCCAGTCTTCAGAAGAGGACACAGCAGGGAAATCTAGCCACAGTGTGCGTGCGCAGAATGAAAAGGGGAGAACACAAAGGAGCAGGTGAGGCCCCTTTGAGTAAGTTAGCGGGGTTTTGATTGGTGAATGTCCGTGAGGGAACTCCCAACCTGAGAGGATTAGAGGTGATCGCGTTAATGTTCTCATGGGGCTGGAATGGTGCTTGTTCCCACCAGGGAGGGAACACCCTTATGATTTATTGGTAGAATACCAGGAGGGCCCTGCTGGGTAGTCAGGAATAATCAGATGTGGGTTGCACGCTGCTCTAATCCTACCAAACAATCTTCTTTCTCCTCACTAAATCTTCCTGTCAAGATCAAAAGGATCAAATCTTCCAAGTAATTTTACTGAATTGTGGTTTAGAATATATGGGTGAGAATATTATTTTTACCATTCCTGGCAGCTCATTAAAGGCTCCTGGGAGTACAAGTAAACCAGGACTGTGCAGCCCATAAGGGAAGAGACAAATAAATGAATAAAAACTGACCTCAAAAGGACTGGTGCTAGAACTGACAGACAGACAGACAGAGTGTCCACTGTTATGTCTATTCCATGTGTTCAGACATCAAGGAGAGGTGCAAAAATCCTAAGAAAGTTCCCTATGTGTACGTTAACTGTCTAGAGTGGGGGAAGAAGAAGACAGAAACATATTTGAAAAAGTTCAACCGAAACTTTCCAGATGGGTGGAAAGTGGATTTAAGGGCTCAGGAACACTGAATGGCCCTGACTGTAAGCAGGAGTTGAAGCAGGAAGAATACCCGAAACTCAGGACTGGCCTGGGATACAAAGCAAATTCCGGGTCCTTGGCTATAGAGTAAGACCCTGCCTCAAACAGCAGAAAGAGGGGCAAAGAGGAGCAAGGGGGAGGGAAAGAGAAAGAGAGAATATGAAGAGAACTATGAAAAACTGCTCAGGTGATTTAAAACCAATGAGAAGAAATGGCACTGAACATGACCCACAAAGCCCCAGGACACACAGAAGAAAGAATGGGTGACAGCTGACCTCACATCGAAAACCATGCAAGTGAGAGGACACTGGAACTGGCTCTTGGATGCACTGTAAGAAACATGCCTGTCGAGCTGAACTTCTCTACCCAGAAAAAGTGTGTTTGAAGGCTGAAGGAAACGCGAGGAGTTTTCTTCAGAGACACACATACTGGAAGGTCTCGTCGCCTGCAATCTGGCCCTCCGAGAGAGGAAGATGATGATGGATGGAGTGATAAAATTCCGAACACCGAAATGCTAACGGCAGGCATGTTAGCCATCCCTCAGAAAGCAGATGGAATAAAGAGGGGACGGGTTAACGTTGTGTCTTCTCATCATAACTTTATATGTGTATTTCCTTATGTGTCAAGTAGAAAAACAGGAGTCACTTTCTATGGCTTTTTTTTGGTTGTGAGTAAATTGTATTAAAAAATCAAGAAAATAGAAAACATAATACAGTAAATATGGCTACCAGTTTGCCTCCTCCCATGTCTTGCCACTGTTGTCAAGCTTGTTTCCCCCTTAGCACGCCTCATGCCTAGCTGGCCAGTGAATCATTGCAAGAGGTTCTTGGGCTCTTTCGCACTGAGACTTACCATTTTGCTGCTCTTTGGAAATCTTTGACTTTCCCACCCAGTGAATCAGCACCAATTTGCTGGATGATGAATGCGGGACCAAGGCACCACCTGGAAAACCATTACCACATTAGAGAAGCCATGAACTACCAGCAGACCACAAATGTGTGAGATCTGAGACTGGCTGAGGCAACTGAACACTCTAACACAGACAATCACTATAAACTGTGAAATGTCACAATATGAAGGCACTAAACCTTGGGAATAGTTTGTGATATTTTCAAAGCTCATTGATGTGTGTTGCTTGCATATTCAACCACATTTATAAGTACACATTCATGTCCGTCATGACTTTTATAAGCTACTGCTTTAGAATAAAAAGCCATATATGTAGTTAAACATATAAAGTTATAATATGTGAGGCTAGTCTTCCTTCCTTCTTCTTCCCTTCTTTTTCTTCCTGTCTTCTTTCTTTCCTTTTTTCCTTCCTGAAGGTAACTGCTGTCAGATATGCCTTATTCTGGTATCTGGGAAGGCTTATGATATTGCCATCAGTGCTTGTATGGAGAGTATTCATCGCCTCTTTTTACTTTGTATAGGATACCTGCAATCTTTGACAGGATTTGGCTTCCCAAAGCTCACAGAATGAGATACCCCAGGATCAAATGTGCCGAGACTAACATTTTAAAACTCACAGTCTTAGATAATATGGATGTAGAATAGGAACGTTGGTATCTGGTCACCATGATTGTAAACTAGAGCAAGTATTTGGGGAAACTGATGGTTTCTTTTATTACTACCTAACAGTTCATCTTCTTAGATCACCACAGGAATGTATGTGTACGTAATATATTTTCTACCTATATTTCCCCAACTGGAAACAATTTCAACGTCTCAAGAGAATGGCAAGTACATTGCAATATACTCACTCATCAGAATGTCACATGGTAGAGAGCAAAGGCATACTGTACTTTATACACAAAGAAATCTCAGTAGAATGATGCGGAACAGCAGCCACTGATTTCATTTTTATAGTGGTATTGCTGTTCTTTTTGAAAATGCCCATTTGGAAGGAAGAGGAGCTCACATAAGTCATGAGGAATCTTTGAGCCCTGCGCTCCTATCTTTTTCTTTTAGAAAAGAAAACAATATCTTTATTGATACAATGAATTCCATGCAGCACACACTGATCACATTAGCCCCTCCCCCAGATCCTTCTAGCTTCCTAACCACCAAACGTCCCTCTGTCCATACCTCCCTCCCTCTTTCTCCTCATTGAGTTACAGTTCGTGTTGGTCATCTGGCATTGGGTCTAAAGTGGCCTTTCCTTTCCCATTGGAATCAAATGCCAATAGCTCCTCGGGAATGAGACATGGTGCCCACCTCCCCATGTTCATGCTGAGATTTTGCCTGGCTTTAGTTTGTGTAGGTCTTGTGCATGCTGTACTGTGGGCTCATGTGTGCATCTGCTCTGTTGTGTCTGGAAAGCACTGTTTCCTTGACATCATCTGCCATTTCTAGCTCTTACAATATTTGTAACATAGACAACTCAGCTTTGCGTTATAAGGTTGTGTGTGTGTGTGTGTATTCAAGGCTCAAGTCTAATTGTATGTGTATGTGCATGTGTGTATGTATGTCTGTATATATATACATATCAAATTTAGGGCTGATCACTCGTAAGCCTCTTATTCTCTACACATTGCTGGTCTTTTGTTTGGCAATGATGTTGATATCTGTAAGAATCGTGTCTACAGTGTAAAAATTCACCTAGTTGTACACATGTTTTCCCTATTTTACTCTAGATGAATTTCAATTTTTCTAAGTTTACTTGAAAAACTACAGTTTTATACTGTGATCACTTTAAAGTAAAATTATATAATAGGTACACAGCAAAAAGAACAGAAATCATCCTAAAATGCACTGTTCTTAGAGTGTAGTCCTGGATGCTATTTCTGAGTGATTGCTTGATTATAGGTCTATCCCATACATTTAACAAATTGGTCATATTACTATGCAACATGGTATATGATGGCTACTGAAAGTTTCATTACATGAATGTGTCATGACTAAGACTTCTAAAATAGATTTAAACTCCAAAAAATATTGTATCATCGCCAGTAACAAATGCTACTCTAAAACAAAAATAATTGTTGACTGTTTTGACATATTAGCTTAAATACTTGTGCATTTGTTGCTAATAGGATGGGCTGACATCCAGTCTTAGTCTAGAGACTAATAGCTACAAAAGACAGGAGTGCCTGCATTTACGTTCTTATGTGGTGGTGGGCA
The DNA here is from genome assembly GCF_014885135.2 of Alexandromys fortis. NCBI lineage: Eukaryota > Metazoa > Chordata > Mammalia > Rodentia > Cricetidae > Alexandromys > Alexandromys fortis. The sequence goes on along the minus strand of NW_026068068.1, from coordinate 2,153,035 downwards.
TCATTGTCATTATGGATGGGTGAATGAACACACAGTGAGCTCTGAGGTGCTCGTCAAGCTAGTGGTGGTACAGCTTTCTGTATGTTTTGTCTTAGTGAGTAGCAGCGTATTACACGCACTGACCAAACATAAAATCAGATTGCAGAAACAAAAGCCAATGGTAATGTTTGAGAAGGAAATTCTAGATGACCAACTTCATCTTCTTTCCCTTTTTCTAGGTGAACGGCAAACCTAGGTCATGGGATGTGTTACTGGTTTATATCATAAGTTATAAAATAAATGTAACTTCTTACATTTAATAAGAGATTCTCTCTGTGTATGGTTCCAACAGTGCTGATTCCAACATTTACCAAGGATTAGTGACAGCCCAGATCCCTGACAGCATGATTCATATTTGAGATGCTGTGTTGTACTGGGAAGAATAATGGAGAGAGCTTTGACTGCTAGCTCTTTGGCCCACAAAAAAAACCACAGATTGCAGTGTTATCAGCAACACTTATGCTGTATCTTTCAAATATCATCAACAATAAGTCACTGTGCATCTGCTGCTAAGTTATTGCTGTATGACCTCCATGTTCCTAGGATATGCCACATGGTAATGTAAAACACTAAATGATGGACAGAGAGGATTCGTCGAAATTGGAATGCATAGAGACTTGCAGAAAGAATGTCATCTGGGGATAATTCTAGAAGTGGATGTTGAGTCAAACATGGAGTTAGGGAAGACAGTAGACTGGAGGGCGACTCCTTATCCTTAGAGAGCCTGCACACACAGTTAGCTGTGCAGTTATAAATAACAAACTTCTGGGCATGAGTGATAGCAGTGGTTGGGATGGAAAGGATAATACAGGCCAGAAGAACTGATGCCAGCAAGGAAAGAAAAAAGAAAGAACACAAAACAAGTCAGACACTGAAAGGTCAAAGCACAGCACAGCGGTGGTTGGACTCAAAAGGACTTCTTAGTGAAGACATGGAGAAGCTGTTTCTTCCACGGTGTAAGCCAGAAGGAGCAAGCAATGAATGGCCCTAAGCTCTCTACAATCCAACACATTCGTTTTGGTTCATTTACTCTTTTGAACTACACCGTACCAAACCGCGTTTGGTGCTTTCTCTGTTTCCTTACACATTTGCAACCCACAGTGAAATTGTAATTTTTACCAAAAACTTTTTAAAGGTCTTTGTCCTGTCATAAGTTTCCCTGCTGTTTATTTCTTTTTTTTTCTTTTTTAAAATTTATTTACTATGTACACAGTGTTTAGACTCCACGTATGCCTGCAGGCCAGAAGGGGGCACCAGATCTCATTACAGATGGTTGTGAGCCACCATGTGGTTACTGGGAATTGAACTCAGGACCTTTGGAAGAGCAGGCAATGCTCTTAACCTCTGAGCCATTTCTCCAGCCTCTTCCCTGCTGTTTATTAAGATGGTTGACATACTTTCAGATCACATGACCATTATTTATGAACACGTGATACTGTGCTAAGCTGGGTCTGCCCTTGTGCATCAGTGCACACATGTGACACTGCATACATGGGGGAAAGATTATTCGGTTTTTGTTGATAACCCTTTAGGAGCCAACTTAAAGCATGGTAAAGTTTTGTTCCCTTAATAATACTCTGAAAATGTTATTTTAATGTATTTTTTTAGTTGTAAAATAAAATGTTAACCAGGAAGAAGAAAATCTAATTTCACTTAAAATACAAAGATATTTCATCAGAAAATTTCGATAAGAAGCATCTGATTCCAACCACGTCAGCTACAGGTCACAGAGAACTGTAGGTTGGGAGATTTACATTTTTTGGCCACTGTCAGGGTGACTACAAGGCCAGAAGATGTGAAATTATTCTGAGTAAAGCAGTAATGTGTGGGCATCTAATGGCTGGGGTCTCATTTACCCAGCAGGTTCTCAACTGAACGTTATCTAGGCCCATTACCCCGCCGAAGCCATTTGACATCTGTGCGCTTCTTGGCCACTTCGATTGGGAGTGAGTGGTTAGATTACTGCAGAGATGTTCTGCGTATAGATGTCCTTTGGGTAATGTGCAGGGTGGAGGAGACTGTAATAACCCAGGATCTGCTGCCTACCACTCTCCCTGTGCCTGCAGTAAACACACGTCTCAGGAAGCCATCTCTTTCAGACTTGAAGACGTCCCGATGCTGTTGTCCTTTATGCTAAAACTGAGAATGTAGCAATGTGTAAAGGTAGAAGATTTTAAAAGATGAAATCACCCCAAAGGAAAGTCTTCCCCACACTGGTGGACTTGTCAGGCAGATGACATAAGTAGCTGCTGTTGTTTCTAGAAGCTGCTGTTACATACCAAGCCATGCTAAGTATGGGTTGAGAGACACTTGTGGCAGAAGTGAAGCCTGTGTGCTGAGAAACGTTGCCATGGCAACAGCTTTTGTTTTCCGTTGAGGTAAAATTCATATCACAAAACATCAGCTGTATTAAAGATACAGTGTTATTTGCACATTTCTATTATTATGTAATTGCTACATCACCTTTCTTCTACATCTGAGACATTTTATCGCCCCAAATAAACCTCAGGATCAATCACCTTGCTTACCTATGTCTGTCTCCCTAGAACAGCTAGGAAACACTGGCCAGCCATCGGTACCTATGGATTTGCCCATTCTTGGTATTTTGTGTGAATGATTATAGAGTTGACAGGATTGAATGAGAGGCTACTATTGTCCTTGAGCTCGGTGTTTTCCAGGTTCATTCATATTATGTTGACTTTTTTTCCTGAGCTAGAGATCGAACCCAGGACCTTGTGTGTACTAAGCAAGTGTTCTACCACTGAGTTTACATCCTAGCCTTTAGTTTTCTGAGACAGAGTCTCCCTGTGTATCCCAGGCTGTAGTGGAACTCAGTCTTTCGGCCTCCATTTCCTTAGTTTTAGGATAAGGGCATGCGCTAGCACTCACAGTCTTTGTTGTCGTACACACACACACACACACACACACACGCCTTCATATGGCTGAGTAATATTCCACAGTATGTACCATGCACAATTTGTTTATTCATCTATCTGAATAGATACTTGATTGCTTCTTTCTTTTGGTGACTGTGTCTAATGGAAGGAGCATTAGTATATAACTGCCTGTTTCAGTGGCTGTTTTCAGGATGTATTGATGGTTTCTTGGTGATTCTATTTAATTTGTTGAGGAAACATGAAACATGTGTCATGGTACCATGAGTTTGTGCTACTGGCACTTTTCCCTGAGCCCATCTCTGGCTCTTACTTAGTCTTCTTCAAAAGAGATGTGTGGCTTGACTGATGTCTGGGTCCACCTCCTGATGACTGATCCACCTCCTGACGAGCTGCCCTTCTCTCCATTCCTCCATGGCAATGCTAGGCACTGGTCCTAGATGGAAGGCCAGTCATGACTTTTATTAGTGGGTTCAATGGATGGAGGGTGCGGCCAGCTCGGGACTTATATTTGGAGACCAGTTAGATATATTTATTCAGACTGACCTCTTGAGACAAATACTGGGATTTGTCTCTTATTTTAACTTCAGTTTGTCCAATTTTAATAAAGCACATCACATTCAATGCAAGTTTCCTTTGAAGGATACAGCTTGTGAGAAGGGAGAACGTGGGAATGCAGCCATCATTAATGTGTCTTGGACCTGTGAATGCAAATTTGCCATTCAGATTCAGCAATGTTAACTTGGAAAACTTACCTAACAAATCAAAATAAAGAAACGTCACCCACTCAAAGCATCCCACCTAAAAAAATGGCAGTAGACCCCAATCCATAAGATTTTGTCTACTTTGTATGTTTGTTTAGATATTTTACTATTTTTTCATAGTTCAGACCAATAACATAAATTTAAATTTTAGAAGTTTGACCATAGGCATTCTAGTAAAAGTTGATGTACCCAGTTGTGGTACACAATGACTGTTGTCCCCAGTTGTGGTATACAAAGATTGTTGTCCACAGTTATGGTACACAAAGACAGCTTGGTAAACCTTCAGACTCTGAGTAGAAAATGATTGCTTTGCATAGTGAGCGCTCACCCGGCTATATATGACATTGGGATCAGAATGCCTCTCTCCCTCTGCCAGCTTCATCTCAGGTACTGGTATCTTAATAATGACCTTGATTTTGAGATCATCCTGGAAATTTATGAAGAAAAGTTAGTAACTTAATATGCCTTTGTTTCTGAATTACCAGGGTACATGTACAGTAAGAAACATTAAGCTTCTCTCATGTTCTGGTCTTAGGTAACACGCCACCTTGTCAAACTCTTTGACAGCCTCTCAGATCTGCAATTCGAAGATAATCCAGAAGTTCTCACACACAAAGCAATCGGGATGTTCAGCAAAGAAAAGGAGTATGTCCTGTTCCGGGACGGGTGTGAATGCATAGGCCATGTAAGATTCGATTTTAAGGTTTTCTATGCAAAAAAAAAAAAAGGTAATATTCAGGCAATCCTAAAGGTTGAATTGAACCAACAAGACAATTTACGTCCTGTTAAAAATTAAGCTCTCATTGATTGCGTGCTGGGACATCGCTGTTCATTGTCTCCAGTGTGCCAGGGAGCTCCTCTTCCTGCTCAGGTCGGCCCAGAGGCTGTGGGAAGGGAAGAGGCATTGTGGGCATTCTGATGTGAATCTGTGATTGGCTGCTTGAGCTAGTGAGTAAGGTTGACAGAGTCTCCCAGCATGATGCTATTCACCCAGCTACGGAGCAGTTAGCTAAGTGTAGTCCCCACTCTCCTGGACAAATACCTGAGAACACTCTTATGGCTAGCAACAAGGAAGAGCCATTTTGCTAGATGACAGCTCTAAATACAGTCTGATAGCTTAGCTGTCTTAGCTATTGCTGTGCTAATGACCATGGTCAGCAACAGCTTGGGGAGGAAAGTGTTACCGCATCTCACAACTCTCTGGTCACACTCCATCACTGAAGGAAGACAGGGGAGGAGGCTGGAGGCTGGAACTGAGGCAGAAGCCATAGAGGATCGCTGCCTACTGACTTGCTACCCATAGCTTGCTCAGAATACTTCCTTACATAACTCAGGACCACTGCCAAGGGTTGGTAAGAACCATAGTGAACTGGGCCCTCCCGCATCAATAATTAATCAAGAAAATGCTGTGGCAGGCTTACCTACAGGCCATCTGATGAGAGAATTTTCTCAGTTGAGGTTCCCTTTTCTCGACTGTCTCTAGCTTGAGTCAAGTTGGTCAAAGCTAACCAGGGCAGGACTTGCACTCTTTCTGATGAGGCTTGAATAGCTTCAGTTTTTATCAGTGACCCTCTTAGGCCTGGGCGACAGCTTTCTTGAAGTATTCTTTACAAAAGCACCATTGCAAACTTATTTTACTAGGGTTCTCTTTACTCCTCACTGCTAACTTTTTAATATTGTACCAGAAATCTCTGCCAAATGAAGGGGAAGCAGATGGTAGGATACTCTGATTAAAACATATTTTTGATCTCTTGGGCTTTTTAGGATATTATTATAGTGATTAGAAAAAGTCACCATAAACTATCTTGACAAAAGTACACGGCTGTCTGCTGCCTCCCCGGCAGACTGTTCATCAGCTGGCATGGTGCCCAGAGGAAGATCGTCCAACTGATGGATGTGGTTGTCACTAGCAGGAACCCTGAATACTGGAAGATTTCATAGAGCTCTAATTTATTCTATAGAAGTAGCTTGTGCTAGAAACTTCTGAGCCTATATGGAATTCATTTTCTAATTACCTTTGTTTTATATATTTTAAAAAGATGCTTTTTGTTTTGTCTTTTTATGCTTTCCCACACTTTTATGATTGGTTCTTCCCAATTTAGTCTGTTAAATTTATTTATTGAAAGCCTATTATGCATCAGATTGGGATTTTAGTGATCAGAGATGAAGCCACGGCCCTTGTCTCGTTGAGGAAATGAGGGTATATATGATTAGTAAGAACCAGTTGTGGTCATTTTCATCTTAGGCTGGACAGAATGTCAAGAGGTTTCAAGAGGGTAGGATCCTGCAAACAGAAGTCTGTCAGTTCATGAAATCCTACACTTGAGTTGCTGTTGTTGGCATAGTCATCTGAAAACAGACTGCTGTGACAGGTCGCCCATAGTCTTCCCTAGTGGGACTCCTGAGGACAGGCAGGTCTGCTGAGGACAAAAGAGATGCTCTAACAATTACTGTCTCCTGAGGATGCTATTGTCTGATGGGTGCTGTGCTTCATGGTGAAGGCAGAAATACAGGACGGACCAGCTAGATTAGGGACCGTAACTTGTAAGTGTTACTAAAGCCTGGCTCTGAAGCCAGGAAAGTCACTCATTGCAGATGGCAGACCATGGCTAGTGTTCCCTTTGCCCCTCCAGAAGAAGGTCTCAGCTCATTCGTGCGTCATTCCAGTTCCCAGGAGGTCAAACGCTGTTGCCATCCTCAGGGAGCCGGGGAAGGAGATGAGCTAACCATCTTCCTCATCTCCTGAGGCCCTGGGAATGTTCTCATTACAGCCATTTTACTGTTAGGTTCTACTATGTGCAGTCTGTATAGCCTCGTAGTTATATGTCCAACTACAAACAGATGCATGGATCAATATAGCACAGCAATTTGAACAGCATGGGAAATTGGCCAGAATGTGTCTATGGGAGGGACGTGAACTGGAAGTGAAGTTTTTGGAAAGATTAATTTTCACAAATCAGCAGTTGTCTCCTACGCCGCCGTGCTGTCTAATTCCTGACGAGTGTGAGGACTGGAGCCAGGAGGGGTATAATAAGATATTTACTGAAAACACTGCGGCTGAAGACTAAGCACTGGGAAGCTTTTTAGAGGAGAGCTTCCAGGAGAATAAAACATAACGAGAAATACAATTCCTAAAATCATGATTCCCAAGGCTCCAGGCTCCAGCTCATGCCTTCACAGGGGGTCATGGTGTTTCCTGATGTTTGACTTCTCAGACAGTCAGGAGAGGAGTTCTCGTGTAGAACCCCTTTATCAGCAAAGTTAAAGAATGAAAGACAACATCCTCTGTTTAGAGAAGCTGTTTACCACTGAGAGGTTGTGGAGTTAGCTCTAATTTGAGGGGTAGAAAGGCTTGCACAGGGAGAGCCTTGGTCCGTTAGTGGTTGAGTTCCCCTCTGTTGTCGCTGTGTGTCTCGCAGAGGAGTGGCAGGAAGCCCAGCTGCAGAGCTGTTGCTTGAAGCCTGTGCATTCACCTTTCCATTCTCTTCCAAGGTGGAGAGCTGGCTTCTGCGGCTGGAACAGACCATGAAGGAAACAGTGCGCCAGGTGATTGCGGAAGCCCTCGGAGCCTATGAGGAGAAACCTAGAGAGCTATGGATCTTGGACTTCCCAGCTCAGGTGGCTCTAACTGGCTCACAAATATGGTGGACCACAGACGTAGGAATTGCCTTCAGTCGGCTGGAGGAAGGCTATGAAACAGCCCTAAAGGATTTCCATAAGAAACAGGTACTTTTCGAGGTTTGACAGTTAAAAGAGACTGAACAATAAACTTTGTTCACTTACTGCAATGGGTCTCAACCTTCATAAAACTGCAACCTTTTAACACAGTTCCTCATGTTGTAGTGACCCCAAACATAACATTATTGTCATTGCTATTATTTAACTGTAATTTTGCTACTATTATGAATCATAATGTAAATATCAGATATGCACAATATCTGGAATGAGACTTCTGTGCAGGGGTTGTTCCACCCTCCGAAAGGTCTCAACCCACAGGTTAAAAACTGATGACTTATCATTTTCTGTTAACTTTTGGTGGAAAATGGATTCTTGATTTTCTAATCTGAGGGAACTGGGGTGTTGTTTTCAATTTAATAGATTTAAAGTTGAGAGATGCAGGTTAAAGAAGTGGCCAGTTTCTTCCAGGGCTGGTTGATTTATTGACATCTATGCTTTGATTATAACTATAAAGTGAGGACATTAAAAAAACATTAATATTGTTTCAGTGTGGAACTACCATCTTTCTGTGTGTCTCTGTTTAGTTTCCCCAAGATTCTGCACTTGATTCTCTCGCCTTCCAACTTGCCATTTCTTAAAATAGAAAATGACATTCTGTGGGTAGTGTTTATATCCGTTTTATTATCTTTAACCTGATGGCTTCTTTATTATTTGTTTGTTGTTGAAGATAAAGAAGAAAGCCCAGGAGGGGAAATAAAGCAAGCACAAAAGGTCTACTTTCTCAAGAACAGGACTGGCAGCATCTGGCATGTGACCATCTTGAGGGCTTCCTTCTGTCTGCTAGCTGTTTGTCTTTCTATGAATGTACATGTATGTGCAAATGTGTAGCTGTTCACCCAGAAGAAGCATACTTATGTTGGTAGCTCCACATAGAAGAATATCACTGTCCACGTATTGTATATGTAGCTTTGTCAAAACTTATCTCCTCCTGTACCTCCTTTGAGTTTATTGTGGTTGTCTCACTTTGGCCCCAAATACTTCAAATTTTAAAATATTTGCCTCTTTTAAATGACAGGAATTTATATACTTATGTTTGAGAATTTGTTTGATATGTGTGTGCAGTGGTGGAATGGCCAAATCAAGTCATCTGGCATGGGTATTGACTTGCTGTCTGTGGATGAACATTTAGAATCCGTCTTAGCAGTGTTTGAATACACAGTTTTTGTTAGCTGTTGTTGCTGTGATGTCACTATGAGTCTCTTAAATGTATTCCTTTTCTCCAACTGGAAGTTGGGGATCCTTTGGCTAGCATCTCCCTGATTCTTCTTGCCTCTCATAGCTGCTATTTTACACACTTTGGTTCTATCTTTTATCTTTCCTATGTACGTAAGCTGAAAAGATATTCGTCTGTGTGTGCTAGCTTATTTCAGTTAACAAAGCGTATTTGTCATTGCTGTTTCAGGTGACAGATTTACTTCAGAACTCCACTATGCATACTTACCATAATTCCTTTATTCGCTGATGGACATGTAAATTGAGAGCATATCTTAGTTGTCATGCTAACACTTCAATGAACATGGAGTGTGGATATTTCTTTCAGCCCACAGACTTCATTCTCGTGTTCACATAGGCAGTAGTGGACTTGCTGGGTCATATAGTAGCTCCATCTCTGGCTTTCTGGGGAACTGCTAAGTCAGTTTTTATAACGTCTGGACTAACAAGTTACCACCAAAAATGTACAAGGATTCCCTTTAAACCCTCACTCTTCTTTCTTTAGTAGCTTTTTATCAGTGTTTTTATCTCAGTTTTCCAAAACTTCTCTCATGTGTATATGTGTTTGTACTTGTATGTTCAGGTACATAGGTATGTGTGTGCACATATGCTCAGAGGCCAGAGATTAAGCCAGGTGTCATCTCTCAGGCACGATCCACCTTGCTTTTGTTGTCATCTGTTGTGTCTCTGAGACAGTGTCTTTTACTGCTCTGTAGCCCATGGGTGAGGCTACACTGGCTGACAGAGCTATCAGCTCCCAAACAGCCTTACACTGTCCAGCCTTCTGATTCCCAGTCTTTTCTGCCATGTCTTATTTCAGAGATAGTAGATTTCCTTAGATCATTGGGCACAGACGCTGTGGAGGCCCAGCTCACTGTGGTTGTTTGTAAGGCTTGTTTCCTCAAGGTCTGGGCTTGTTTCGTCTGCAGGATCTCTCTACCTGGAGCTGGGCAAATTGTGTGTGTGCGTGTTCCTAGAGTTGTGGATTCTGGACTGGTTCTGGGCTTAATTACAGGATAGGTTTCCTGGTTACACTAGCAGACATAATTTGAGACTTTGATTTGTTTTATAGGATGTTTTTCCTCCCTAAAGCCCCAGGTGCCTCGGGCTTTCATGCAGTTCTTCAGAGCTAGTATACGGAGGTTTTCTAGAGCTGTCTTCAGAGCTAGTATACGGAGGTTTTCTAGAGCTGTCTATTGGACTATGAAACACCGAAGATCCTGGCTACTCAATTCCCTCTCCTGGCCTTGCATAGACAGTGTGCAATTCATAATCTAAACGTGATATTTCTGTTCCCGTGTGGAGACTGAACCCCAGCCTGGAAATGTTGAGTCTCTACTAGACCCTACTTGGGGCTGCCATGGTTGTCAGCTATTAAAACACAGCCTTCTGCTTTGAGACATGGCTTAGTGTCATTAGGGTAGTGTTCTCTTTCCCTCCTTTCCTTTCCCTTCCCCTTCTCTCCCTTCCCCTTCTCTCCCTTCCCCTCACCTTCCTTTCCCTCTCCTCCCCTTACCTCCCCTCCCTTCTCCTCTCCTCTCCTCTCCCCCTTCCTTTCCCTCTCTTCTCCTCTCCTCTGCTCTCCTCTCCTCCCCTCCCTCCCTTCCCTTCCCTTCCCTTCTCTTCTCCTCTCCTCTCCACTCCTCCCCTCCCTTCCCTTCCTTTCCCTTCCCTTCCCTTCTCTTCTCCTCTCCTCTCCTCTCCTCCCCCTCCCTTTCTTTCTTTCTCCTTTCCTCCCCTTCCTTCCCCTCTCTTCTCCTCTCCTCTCCCTCGCTCTCTCTCCCCTCTTCTCTCCTCTCCTCCCCTCCCTATCCCTCCTCTCTCCTCTTCTCTCTTCTCATCTTCTCTCCTCCCCTCTCCTCTCTTTCCCGCCCCTCTCCCCTCCCCTCCCCTTCCTTCTCCTCTCTTTTCTTCTCCTCTCCTCTCCCCTCCCCTCCCCTCCCCTCCCCTCCGCTCCCCTCTCCTCTCCTCTCCTCTCATTATTAATAAGGCAATAGCTGACACTGTATGCTCATGCAGCACGTGTTCTTGTTTCTCCAGGATAGATCACCAGAAGTAAACATTCTGGTCAAACCCCTTGGATGATGGTACAAATTTGCCCCCCAGTATTGATGCCAAGAAGTGTCTTCTTCCTCCCTCAGTAGCACAGGGTTGACTGTTTCAACAGATTATAACTAGAGCTGCATTCCTGTAGTGTTCACTTAGCCAACTAATGAGTTTAATTTTTTCTCTCTCAATGTTTTTATAAGGTTTTCCATTTTTTCAAGACTTGTTGCATATACAGATACATACATCTAAATGAAGTATATATGAGAAAAACAGAGAGGTAGAGTATGAAGGTTAGAATGATTGGTGTGTGCGTGCATGTGTGTGTGTGTGAGATGGGGGGCATTGAACATAAGTGCATGAGTGAGCATGTGTGACGCACAGAGAGCAGGTTGGGGAGTTGGTGGTTGGGATAGGATTTCTCTTGTTTCTCCTGCACTTCATATTACAGACTGGCTGGTCTGCACACTTAGGGGAAAGTCTCATGTCTCCACTTCCCATCGCACCATAGAAATGGTGGATACAGATGCAAATCTCTACACCTGGATTTTTTATATATGAGTTCCACGGGTTGTCAGGCTTGTGCTGCATTCATGTTCACCCCAGAAGCCACTTCTCCAGCTCGGGCCAAAGCTTTAGTGAAGCACCCACTGGAGTGTGTGACAGACCAGTCGTATGCATGCCTTGAATAGCATTCAGTTCTGCAGCTGGTACTGACATGGGAATTGGAGAAGCTACTGCTTGCACGCTGCTAATGCTATGCTTAGGATCATGAGAAGTGTGCGCATCTCTGCTGAAACCCATCTGGTGATCTTCCTTTAAAAGTAAGTGTAGCCAAGACTGCAGAAATGGCTCACTCAGTAAGAAAGAGTGCCGCTGCCTGAGCAGGAGCGCCTGAGTTCAGTACTCTTTGCCACAGAGTTCTGGGGGCAGAGACAGGAGGATCACTGGGGCTTGCTGATTGCCAGCCTAGCTCTTAATACTGTGAGAGACCCTGTCTCAGGAGAATAAGGTGGAGAATATAGAGCTGGGTGTTTTATGTCTTCCTCTAGTGTCTATACGTGTGAACTTAGCATACACAATCACACATGCACATCACACACATGTACACGCATATATATATATGCACATCTGTGTGTGTGCATGCATACTGGAGTTTATTTTAATTAAAATTACTCTTGTAACAATGAGAGAAACTTTTGAAATGAACTTCAGAGCTTGAAAAGAGCTTAGTTTTAAAACTGGAAGTCAGAGTTGGTGTTAACAGACATCTGCATACAGATTTGGTTTTCCTTCTTTTTGAAAATCCGTGAGATTAGTGAACTCAGATAATTGTTTCAAGTTCTGTTTCTTTCCTATCATTATTGCATGTACTATGGCGTTAGATTAAGAACACTCATACACACAAGACATACACACACAGAGACACACATGCACACAAAAAGACAGACAGACAGACAGACATATACACATGAATACACATACACACACTGAGACAGACACACACACAGAGAGACAACACACACACACACACACACACACACACAGTCCTCTGGCTATGTATCCCTGCCTTTCTTTATCAGAATTTTTGAAATGAGATAAATCAAATAGATTTGATTCTTTAGATTTGAAGGTTCCTTGGCAAAGACGTTGTTTTTTGTTTCTGCCTTCTCGAGGATTGAGAATGGTGAGAAAGCTTCCCCTGCTCTTATTACCGAACTGTGTGGAGAAGCATCAAAAAGGAACAGAAGATTTTACACATGCAAAACTTAACTGTGGTGTGCTTAGAATTGGAGACCTGTGGATAAACCATGATAAAAACAACAGAAGAAGAGTGCCCTCATTGCCATCCTTTACAGCACAGACGCAGAGGACTGGACAAAGAAGAAAAAGATTTTCATTTTCCTGCTTGCCCTCCCTTTCAGTCGCTGACTGAGAAATTGTTTAGAAACAGGTATTCAAAGTTGATAGCTGCATTACTTGGTTTTTTGTTTCTGTGAAGGGCCACTTGGCCCCAGTTCTTCTAGTTACACAGGCAGAGGGTATATGATGAGTTATCTGCTCACATCCATAGTTGCCAGGAAACAGACAAAATAGATGCTAGGAGGAGCTACAACCCTCAAAGACAATTCCCCGGGTTGGGGGGGGGGTTGTACAGCCTTTAAAGACAGTGCCCATGGAGGAACCTCAGCCTTCAAAAACAGTGCCCATGGAGGAAGTACAGCCTTCAAAGACAGTGCCCAGGGAGAAAATACAGCCTTCAAAGACAGTGCCCATGGGGAAGCTACAGCCTTCAAAGACAGTGCCCAGGGAGAAAATACAGCCTTCAAAGACAGTGCCCATGGGGAAGTTACAGCCTTCAAAGACAGTGCCCATGGAGGAACCTCAGCCTTCAAAGACAGTGCCCATGGGGAAGCTACAACCTTCAAAGACAGTGCCCATGGGGAGGCTACAGCCTTCAAAGGCAGTGTCCCCAGTGACTACTTCTGTCCAACAAGCTCCACCATGGGAAAACTCATTTAGGCATCAATTCATCTGTGAATTTATCCATGACTGAGCTTTGAGCCTGACCCAGTAGCTAAGACACTGTTTTGTTTCTTTGTTCTTTGGGACAGGGTCTTACTACGTAACCCAGGCAGTTGGCTGACCTGGTACTCACTACGTAGACCATGCTGGCTTTGAACTCAGAGATCCAGAGTGCTCAGAGGATGCGCCTCTCCATGGAGCAATCCTAAACAGTAGGCCAGCCAAGGAACAGTCTTCTACACCCCAGTCATCTTTGATCACAGCCTAAAGCAGTGTCCTTGTTTTGTCCCATACCTTATTATTGTCTGTTATTGGCTGCATAGGGAGCCCATTGGTCCTGAAGCCTACTTAGATATATTGAGACATGTCTTTTTTCTCGATTGTATGTGTGATCTGTTACTATGACTTGTGGCCTGCAAACACCGATAAATGAGACCACAAGAGACATATGCTTTTGACTTCTCTCACCCAGAGCTGTGGTTGCTTCTTCCTCTCTGCACTCAGTCAACTGCATGCAAAACGGCTGCACTGAGCATGCATAGAGCTGTTGCTTCTCATCACAATGGTCTCACAATGGTGAGCTGTAACAGCCACTGGCATAGCATTTGCGTTGAATTAAGCTTCATAAGTGATGTACAGGTGACTTGAAGGAATGATGAAGATACACATAGAATGTATGCAGAACCAATTCCATTTATTTAAGAGGTGTGAACATGGGTGGAGCTTGATACTAACCAAGAGGAAGCGGGTCCTGGAACCAGCTGCCTGTGGCTACCAGAAGGCTGTCTGTTGGACGACAAGCCTTGTGGGATTAATTTCTCAGATACTCTGAGAAATGCCTGGAAGTTAGCCACAGATGACTCTGAAATGATTCATAGCTGGCATCAGAGAGCCATTTCATACATGCAAGCAAGAGGAAACTGTCATCAGACAGACAGTAGTGTACCTGTTTTAACCCAGAGAGACTTCAAAATCAGATTTCACAAGCATAAAAATCGCAGGAGTTCTGTGAATTTATGAAGATCCTTAGAAGAGCTGTAACCCCTGCCCATATCCTGTATGTTCCAGAAGATTGCCATTGTGTGTTGTTTTTGTTGTTGTGTGGTGTGTATGTGTGTGTGTGTATGTGTGGTGGGGGAGTGTCCTTAGACAAACCCTGAGAAATACCTATAAACCAGTGAGCCATGATATGAAGAAATTTTTCCATGGCTCTGTCTTAACAGCAGGAACCCAAGAACTTTTACTGAAGTGGAAGAACAAATTATGAATATTTTACTTACATAGCTGCAAGGCTCTAATGTGTATCTTATTCCCATCTCTGAGGAAAGAGCCCACTTACAGCTCTATAAATGAGTGAACATGGCAAGCCAGTTATAAGAATGGATAACAGGCAGTATCTGGCTCATGGCCTGTAGCTGCCATGGGGCCCTACATCCCATAGTCATTGAAGATCCCACAGTGACAGGTGAGTAGAAAAAGGAACTTATTTATATGTAACTTGCTTCTTCTATTTCACTCATTAACACCATAGCTGGCTTTGCAGACAGACCAACACATGAAATTCTGAGTTCAGAGGAAAAGGAAAAACCATTACAACACATGGATAAGGAAGGTAATGGCCCCATGAGTTCATCCCAAAGATCACACAATTACTACATCATGTAATGTTAGGAGATTAGCCATAAAGATGCAGAATTTTCTACACCTTTTGTGACATTCAAAAGAACTTGATACAAAAACCATACAATAAGGGAATATGCAGTGTACAATAGAGAACTAATCCTGTGGGTAAATGACATAAAGTAGCATGAGTTCTTTGTCGGGGTCTCCCCCTAATGCGGCTGGACCACACTGACACACCTCACATTTCCACAGGTCTCATGAGTACAACTGGCTGGCTTTCCTTCTAAGTGTGTTTACATAGTGAACAGACATGAAGATAGACTTGACTCTACAGCAAAGGGAAATTTGACTTATTTTCTGCTATTATACCAAAACTCTTCCTGGGGCAAATGTCAGTCAAGTTTATTGTGTTTTAGGAATGATCATGGACCCTCCTAAGTCAGAGATGTTCTCTCATAGCCTGGCACTTTTTTGTGCTGTGTGAGCAGCCCTATCCTGACTACAGTACAGGAGCCCTAGGATGACCTGTGCTGTGTGATCCAGCCCTATCATGACTCTACAGTACAGGAGCCCTAGGACAGCTTGTGCTATTGTTTTGAGGAATGAGTGGTCTTTCTCCAACCCAGCAGTCTGTCCTCTGCTGGTGCTGAACAGTGACAGGCTAACAAGTCAGCTTGTAAGTAGGGTAAATCTTAGGCCATTCATGTTTCTTAATGTTTTCAGATCCATCCATTTTGTTGTTTATATTTGCTGAGCCTTTGTTCTGAGTCCTTAGTAGTATCCCATCACATCAATATACTGTAAATTCTTTATCCATTCTATTGACTGGAACTTGTTTTTCTACTGTGAAAACTTATACTGCTTTTATATTCTTGGGGAAAAAAAAAGATTTTTCTTAGAAATATAGTGTAACAGGAAGAGTGGACTGCTTGTCGTCCAGGCCGCCAAGCTAGCTTACACCCACAATAACCACACAGAAATTATATTAATTAAATCAATGCCTGGTCCATTATCTCTAGCCTCTCATTGCTAACTCTTACATATTAGTTTAACCCATCTCCATTAATCTGTGCATCGCCATGTGACTGTGGCACACTGGCAGGATTCTAACCAGTGTCCGTCTCAGGCAGGAGATCCATGGAGTCTCTCCCTCTGCTTTTTTTTTCCCAGCATCCAGTTCTGTCTCCTCTGCCTACCTAAGTTCTGTTCTATCAACTAGGCCAAGGCAGTTTCTTTATTCATTATCCAATGAAAGCAACACACAAACAGAGGGAACTCCTACACCAATATATTTTATTTCTTCTGGAGAAATCCATGAGAGCAAGATTGTGTGGTGATAAAGGTGCATATTTACACATCAAAGACACCGAGAAGGTTCTCCATGCCATGCCACCACCAAAGATTCACAAGGATTCTAGATGCTTCCACTACTTGACCTATCTTCACGCTGTCAATTGTCTGTAATTATAGCCATTCCACGAGCCATCAATCAATATCTCAGCATATATCCAACCTGACTTTCCCTAATATCTGAAGACACTGAATAATGCTTTTATATTAACTAGTAGTCTGTCTTATATTGTGGTGTCTCTCAATTTTTTAAACATTTAAGTGACTTTCCTTTTTTCTGTTAATTCCAAGAGTTCTTATTTATTCAGGATATAAATCCTGTGTCAGAAAAATGAATAGATTGAACAGTTTCTTCTGCTACCCAAATAAGTTACTAGTTCCATAATTTGCATATTTTAATGGGAGTTGTTATCCATAGAAATTTGAATTTTTTGATGTAATAAACATTTTCCTCTCATGGCTAATACCTTTTGTGTCAAAGATAAATTCTCATCCACCTAAAAGTCATCAATGTATCTACTTCTCCCAAGATGTGAGATGGTTCTTGGCGTCTCTGTTAGGACAATGACCCACTCTTCTTTCTTTGTTTCTACTGAATTGGCTTCCCACCTTGATCCAAAGAAAGTCAGTTTCTCTCTCTCTCTCTCTCTCTCTCTCTCTCTCTCTCTCTCTATCTCTATCTCTATCTATCTCTCTCTTGTGTGTGTACATATGTGTGAGTTCCACACTTTTTTCTTCATCTATTTTCTTTCCTATGACAAATCCACGGTCTTAATTACTGTAATATTATAGTAAATCTTGAAGTCAAATTTCTCAGATCTCTTATTTTTCCTCTTACAACTATTTAGACTATTCTGGAACTTTTAAATATAAATTATTATTAACATGGTGCTTACTTTTAGAAGAATATTTTAGCCTAATTATATTCTCATTAGACTGACCATAATTGTAAATATAAAGTTTAGGAGAATAGTTCTAATTAACCTACGGTCATGGTACCTCCTGAAGAGAGATCATTTTGAATTCCTCTCTGGTGCCTTTTGTAGCTTTTCATATAGGAGTCTTATACATTTCCCACTAGATTTATTTGTGATAAATAAATTTATGATATTTTGATCCTAGTACATTTTTAAACTTTAACTTCCAGCATTTATGAAAAATCATGAAAACATATTGAATGAAAATGTGTTTACCTTGCACATGAAGAGTTTGTATCTTGCTTTCTTTATTTAGCACTGTGGGTTTTTTGAAATATAGATTTTGCAGGGTTTGCTGTGTATATGAAAATGTCAACTGTAAACAATGACAGTTTTACTTCTGTTCGTTTATTTGTTCGTGAGCTACTGCATTGGCTAGGATCACTAGAACAGGACTAAAGTCATGAGACTCCCTTGACTTATGAACAATTCAGGGAAAAACAATTTAGTGTCACCATTAAGTGTGAACTAATTTTTTTTAAAGATGTCCGTTGTTGTATGGATTTTCCTAGGGAGATGTAAACGCATGCTTATTCACCTCAAGTAGGACATTGGTGAAAGATGAGAGAAACAAATCCAGTCAGGTCGACCTTTGTGAACACATGTTTATTGGAATTACCAGGTCTATGGAAGGATTATTTTTTCCCAATAATTTTTTATTACTTTATAAATAATATCATTCAAAATTTCCACTTCCTCCCCTCCTCCCACTTTCCTCCTGCTCTCGCACTTACCCTCTCCTAAGAGAGGGCAGGGTACCCTACCCTGTGTGAAGTCCAAGGCTTAGGAAGGTATGCATCCAAATAGAATAGGATCCCAAAAAGCCAGTACATGCAATAGAGACAAATCCCAGTGCCATTATCATTGGCTTCTCAGTCTGCTCCAACTGTCAGCCATATTCAGAGAGTCTGGTTTGATCCCATGCTTATTCATTCCCAGTCCAGCTGGAGTTGGTGAGCTCCTATTAGCTCAGGCACACTGTCTCAGTGGGTAGACCAACCCACTCATGGTCCTGACTTCCTTGCTCATATTCTCCCTCCTGCTCTTCAACTGGACCTTGGGAGCCCAGTCCGGTGCTCTTATGTGGGTCTCTGTCTCTGTCTCCATCTGTCACTGGATGAAGGTTCTGTGGTGATATTCAAGATAGTTATCAGTCTGACAACGGAACAAGGCAGGTTCAGGCACTCTCTCCTCCACTGCCCAGGGAACATCTTAGTGGGTACCTGGGAACCCCTCTAGAGTAAAGCCTCTTGCCAACCCCAAAATGGCTCCCTCAATTAAAATATCTTCTTCCCTGCCCCCTATCCGTCCTTCCTCCATCTCAACCATTCCACTACCCCAAGCTCTCCCCAACCCCCCTTTTCCCTTATCTCTCTCCCTCTCCCCTTCCCCCCCATCCCCATCCCCATGTTCCCAACTTTTGCCTGGTGATCTCGTCTGCTTCCCATTTCCAGGAGGATCTATATATGTTTTTCCTTGGGTTGACCTTATTACTTAGCTTCTCTAGGATCTTGAACCATAGGCTCAATGTCCTTTGTTTATGGCTAGAATCCACTGATGAGTGAGTGCATACCATATTCATATTTTTGGATCTGGGTTATCTCACTCAGAACAGTGTTTTCTATTTCCATCCATGTGCGTGTAAAATTCAAGATGTCATTGTTTTTTTTTCTTTTGCTGAGTAGTACTCTAATGTGTAGATGTGCCACACTTTTCTTCTATTGAGGGGCATCTAGGTTATTTCCAGATTCTGGCTATTACAAATAATGATGCTATGAACATAGCTGAACAAATACTGTTTTAGTATGATTAGGCATTTCTTGGGTATATTCCCAAGAGTGGTATTCCTGGAACCTGAGGTAGGTTGACTCCCAATTTTCTGAGAAACCTCCACATTGATTTCCAAAGTGGTTGTACAAGTTTGCATTGCCACCAGCAATGGATGAGTGTTCCCCTTCACATCCTCGCCAGCATAAGCTATCATTGGTCTTTTTGACTTTAGTCATTCTGACTGGTGTAATATGGTATCTCAAGGTTGTTTTGATTTGCATTTCCCTGATAGCTAAGGAAGTTGAACAGGTCCTTAAGCATCTTTTGGCCATTTGAAATTCTTCTGTTGAAAATTCTCTGTTCAGTTCAGTACCCCATTTTTTAATTGAGATATTTAGAATTTTAATGTCTGGTTTCTTGAGTTCTTTATATATTTTGGAGATCAGACCTCTGTCTGATGTGGGGTTGGTGAAGATCTTCTCCTATTCACTAGGTTGCCTTTTTGTTTTAATGACAGTGTCCTTTGCTTTACAGAAGCTTCTTAGTCTCAGGAGGTCCCATTTATTCATTGATGCTCTTATTGTCTGTGCTGCAGTGGTTATACGTAGGAAGTAGTCTCCTGTGCCCATGTATTGCAGGCTACTTCCCACTTTCTCTCCTATCAGGTTTAGTGTGATCAGATTTATATTGAGGTCTTTAATCCATTTGGACTTGAATTTTTTGCATGGTGATAGATAAGGATCTATTTTCATTCTTTTACAGGTTGACATCTAGTTATGCCTGCTCCATTTGTTAAAGATGCTTTCTTTCTTCCATTGTATAATTTTAGCTTCTTTGTCAAAAATCAGGTGTTCATAGGTTTATGGATTAATATCCAGGTCTTTGATTCAATTCCATTGCTCAACATCTCTGTTTTTATGCCAATGCCAAGCTGTTTTCATTACTGTGGCTTTGTAATAGAGTTTGATGTCAGAAATGTTAATGCCTCTGGAAGTTCCTTTATTGTATAGGATTGTTTTGGCTATCCTGGGATTTTGTTTTTCCATATAAAGTTGATTATTGTTCTCACAAGGTCTGTGAAGAATTTTGTTGGGATTTTGATGGGGATTGCATTGAATCTATAGATTACCTTTGGTAGAATTGCCATTTTTACTATGTTGACCCTACCAATCCAAGAGCATGGGAGATCCTTCCATTTTCTGGTATCCTCTTCAATTTCTTTCTTCAATGCCTTAAAGTTCTAGTCAAATAGATCTTTCACTTCCTTGGTTAGAGTTACTCCAAGATATTTTATGCTGTTTGTGGCTATCGTGAAAGGTGATGTTTCTCTGATTTCCTGCGCTGCTTCTTTATCCTTTGTGTATAGGAGGGTTACTGATTTTTTTTTTTTGAGTTGCTCTTGTATCCTGCCACATCACTGAAGGTATTTATCAGCTGTAAGGAGTTCTCTGGAAGAGTTTTTGGGGTCATTTATGTACACTATCATATCATCTGCAAATAACAAAAGTTTGACTTCTTCCTTTCCAATTTGAATCCCCTTGATCTCTTTATGTTTTCTTATTGCTATAGCTAGAACTTCAAGCACTATATTGAAGAGATATGGAGAGAGTGGACAGCTTTGTCTTGTTCCTGATTTTAGTGGAATGGCTTTGAGTTTCTCTCCATTTAATTTGATGTTAGCTGTCGGCTTGCTGTATATTGCTTTTATTAGATTTAGATATGATCCTTGTATCCCTAATCTCTCCAAGACCTTTATCATAAAGGGGTGTTGAATTTTGTAAAATGCTTTTCCAGCACTAATGAAATGATCATATAGTTTTTTTTCCTTTCAGTTTATTTATATGATGGATTACACTGATAGATTTTTGTATGTTGAACCAGCCCTGAATCTCTGGGATGAAGCCTACTTGATCCTAATGGATGATTTTTTTTGATGTGTTCTTGGATTCAGTTTGCCAGTATTTTATTGAGAATTTTTGCATCGATGTTCATGAGTGAAAATGGTCTGAAATTGTCTTTCTTGGTTGAGTCTTTGTGTGGTTTTAGTATCAGGGTAACTGTAGCTTCATAAAAAAGAGTTTGGCAATGACTCTTCTGTTTCTATTATGTGGAACACATTAAGGAGTATAGGTATTAGTTCTTCTTGGAAGTTCTGGTAGAATTCTGTACTAAAACCATCTGGACCTGGGATTTTTTTTTTGGTTGGGAGGATTTTGATAACAGCTTCTAGTTCCTTGCAACTTATAGGTCTATCTAAATTGTTCACCTGATCTTGATTTAATTTTGGTATAATATGGTATTTATCTAAAAAAATATCCATTTCTTTTACATTTTCCAATTTTGTGGCATACAGGCTTTTGTAGTAAGACCTAATGACTCTCTGAATTTCCTCAGTGTCTGTTGTTATGTTACCCTTTTCATTTCTGAGCTTGTTAATTTGAATGTTCTCTCTCTCTGCCTTTTGATTAGTTTGTATACGGGTTTGTCAATCTTGTTGATTTTTTTCAAATAACCAGCTCTTTGTTTAATTGATTCTTTGGATTGCTTTCTGTGTTTCTATTTTGTTGATTTTAGCCCTCAGTTTGATTATTTCCAGTTTTCTACTCCTCCTGGGTGAGTCTGCTTCTTTTTTTTTTTTTTTTTAGAGCTTTCAGGCGTTCTGTTAAGTCACTAATGTGAGATTTCTACATTTTCTTTCTGTGGGCACTTAGAGCTATGAACTTTCCTCTTAGCACTGCTTTCATAGTGTTCCATAGGTTTGGGGTATGTTGTGTTTTCATTTTCGTTGTATTCAAGGGAGACTTTAATTTCTTTCTTATTTCTTCATTGACTCAGGGGTGGTTCAGTAGTTGACTGTTCAGTTGCCATGAGTTTGTAGGCTTTCTGGGGGTAGAATTTTTGTTGAATTCTAACTTTATTCCATGGTTACCCAATAGTACACAAGTGGTAACTACAATTTCTTTATATCTGTGTAAGTTTGCTTTGTTACCAAGTATGTGATCAATTTTCGAGAAGCTTCCATGAGATGCTGAGAAGAAGGTATATTCTTTCCTGTTTGGGTGGAGTGTTCTATAGATGTCTGTTAAGTCTATTTGGTTCATTACATGTGTTAGTTCTCTTATTTCTCTGTTAAGTTTCTGTCTGGTTGACCTGTCTATTGGTGAGAGAGAAGTGTTGAAATCTCCTACTATTAGTGTGTTGGGTTTGATGTGTGATTTGAGTTCTAATAATGTTTCTTTTACATATATGGGTGTTTTTACATTAGGGCATAGATATTCAAGATTGAGACTTCCTCTTAATGAATTGTTTCTGTTATGAGTATAAAGTTTCCTTCTCCATCTCTTCTGATTGATTTAAGTTTGAAGGCAAGTTTGTTAGAAATTAGTATGGCCACACCTGCTTGTTTCTTAGGTCCATTTGCTTGATAAGCCTTTTCCCAGCCCTTTACTCTGAGTAGGTGCCTGTCTTTGTGTTTGAGGTGTGTTTCTTGTAAACAGCAGAATGTTGGATCCTGCTTTCGTATCCATTCTCTTAGCCTGTGCCTTTTTATAGGTGAGTTGAGCCCATTGACATTAAGTGATATTAATGACCAGGGGATGTTAACTCCGGTCACTTCTTTAGTAGTAGAGTTCGTGTGCGTCCCTTCTTTGAGTTGCGCTGGTGACGGGTCTCTAGATGTCTGAGTTATTGTGGTCATTGTTGGACTCCTTGGTTAGAGATTTTCCTTCTATTACTTTCTGTAAGGCTGGGTTTGTGGCTACGTATTGTTTAAATTTGTTTTTATCCTGGAAAATTTTGTTTTCTCCATTTATGGTGAATGAAAGCTTGGCTGGGTATAGTAGTCTGGGCTTGCATCCATGGTCTCTTAGTTTTTGCAGTACATCTATCCAGGACCTTCTGGCTTTCATGGTTTCCATAGAGAAGTCAGGTGTAAGTCTGATAGGTTTACCTTTGTAAGTAACTTGGCCTTTTTCCTTTGCGGCTCTTAATATTCTTTCTTTATTCTGTATGTTTTGTGTTTTGATTATTATATGGCGAGGGGAT
>NW_026068068.1:2097504-2129298 GCF_014885135.2 Alexandromys fortis | reverse complement strand
ACCGTCCCGTTGAGCTGGAACTCCTCAGCACCCAAACATGGACTACCGTCCAGATGGAACTCCTCAGGACCGCTCTGGGTAGGTTGTGGATGCAATCCCGATGTCTCTCCTGGTGCCAGGATCGGATCTCCCTGCTGCTTGGGTGGCTAGTAAACAAAGGGCCTACCTAGCTCGCTGCAGGCAGGCTAGTGGGACAAAGGAGCTACCACCCTCCCGTTTGCCCTGCCGATTCGGATTCGGTCCTAGAGCCTGAACAGGCTGAGCTGGGAGATGTTACGTGGTGAAAGAAGGGAGGGTGTCAGACGGAGGGGGGGAGGGTTGTGGATGCAAGCTGGGTGGGATAGGAAGAGAGAGGAGGTATCGGGCAGAATAGCCCCTGAGGATGACCAGGAAGTGTGGGAGGGGTGTCTGAGTTCCCTGTCCCGGGCTGCTGCCGCAGTCAGAAACTTGAAATCAATTTTGTTAGGTGTTAGTATAGCCACACCTGCTTGTTTCTTAGGTCTCTTTGCTTGGAAAACCTTTTCCCAACCATTTACTCTGAGGTAGTATCTGTCTTTGAGGTTGAGGTGTGTTTCTTATAAACAGCAGAATGTTGGATCCTGTTTGTGTATCTATTCTCTTAACCTGTGCCTTTTTATAGGTGAACTGAGTCCATTGATATTATGGGATATTAATGACCAGTGGTTGTTAACTCCAGTTATTTATTGGTGGTAGTGTTTGTGTGTTTCCCTTCTTTGAGTTGTGCTCATGGAGGGTTCTCAAATGTCTGTGATATTGTGAGTTTTGTTGGTTTCCTTGGGTTGAGGTTTTCCTCTAGTACTTTCTGTAAGGCTGGGTTTATGGCTACATATTGTTTAAATCTGTTTTTTTTTTTTTTTTTCATCTTCATCAATGGTGAAAGAAAGCTTTGCTGGGTATAGTAGTCTGAGCTTGCATTCATGGTCTTTTAGTGTCTGCAGCACATCTTTCCAAGATCTTCTGGCTTTCATGGTTTCCATTGATAAGTCAGGTATAATTCTGATAGGTTTGCCATTATATGATACTTGACCTTTTTCCTTTGTAACTCTTAATATTCTTTATTCTGTATGTTTTGTGTTTTGATTATTATATGGCAAGGGATGCTTTTTTTTTGATCCAGTCTATTTGGTATTCTCTATGCTTCTTGTACCTTCATAGGAATATCCTTCTTTAGGTTAGGTAAGTTTTCTTCTATAATTTTGTTGAATATATTTTCTGGGCCTTTGAGCTAGAATTCTTTTTTCTTTTACCCCTATTATTCTTAGGTTTGGTCTACATGGTGTCCCAGATTTCCTAGATGTTTTGTGTTAAGAATTTGTTGGATTTGCTGTTTTCTTTGACCAATGAGTCTATTTCCTCTATAGTATTCTCAGCGCCTGGGATTCTTTCTTCTATTTCTTGTATTCTCTTGGTTATACCTGTCTCTGTAGTTCCTGTTTGTTTACCCAGATTTTTCACATCTTCCGGTTTGTGTTTTCTTTATTACCTCCATTTCAGTCTTGAAGTCTTGAACTGTTTCCTTTACCTGTTTGATTTCTTTTTCTTGGTTTTCTTGGGTATCTTTGAGGGATTTATTAATTTTTTGCAACTATTTATTTGTCTTCTCTTTCATTTCTTTAAGGGAGTTTTTCACTTCCTGTTTAAGGGTCTCCATCATTTTTCATAAGGTTATGTTTAAAGTCGATTTCTTCTACTTCTTCTGGATTAGAATGTTCAAGTCTTCCTGTTGCATGTTCGCTGGATTCTGGTGTTACCGTGTTGCTTTTCAGGATGTTGGAGGAATTCTTGCATTGGTGCCTGCCCATCTCTTCCTTTAAATGAGGCCAGCAGAGTCTTGGTGTCTTGGTCCAATCTTTCCTGTGGCTGACTGTGTACTTGGGAATTTTTCTTGCTCTGCCCTCTCTTAGGTCCCCTCAGCACTGGAGCAGGCCCTCAGATCTCCTCCACCCTGAAGCAGGCTGGGCTGGGGGATCCAAGGACCCCACAGGTAAAAAGGAGTGCTTGGGGGGGGCAGGATAGAATCAGGTAATGAAGGCCAGAAGCAGGGAACATACCCTGCTGGAAGTCAAGAAAAGCTTAGGGAATTGGAGGGGGCCTGGACTTAGTTCCCAGGACCACCTAGCCACATGGCCACTCATGCACCTCCCTGTATCCCCTCAACATGGGAGCAGGGCCTCTTGCCGGGTTCCAAGGACCTGGCAAACAAAAAGGCGGGCTTGGGAGGCAGAGTAGGATGGTATAAAGAAGCCCCAGAGGCAAGGACACTCCCTGCTGGCTCCCTGGACCTCTCAACCCTGAAGCAGGCTGAGTTGGGGGGATCCAAGGACCTCCCAGATGAAACTGAGTTCATCTTGTGTAGGTAATAGCAGCTATGAGTTCATTATTGCCATGTCCTGCAGATGCCTCTCATAGCACCTTCCCCATCTTTCAGCTCTTAAATTCTTTCTGTGTCTCCTTCTACAATGTTCCCTGAACCTTGGTAGGGGTAGAATTTGATATATAAGTGTCCTATTAGGATGAGCTCTCAGCCTCTTCTCAGCACTGGACCAGTTGTGCACCGCTCCATTGACTGTTGCCCACTGCAAGCAACAGCAGCAACAACAAAAACCTTCAGCCAAGCTTTGAGCATCCCAGATCTATAGGTATAAACATATATATTTTGAAGGAATTTGACAGTGTGACTAACCATTTAGCAATATAACAACAGATTCTATCCTAGGGCTTGTGACTTCCCTAGATATGGGCTTTTAACCAGGACTAAAGTACCAGGCATCACTTCCTTTCTGTGGAGCAGGTCTCAAATCCAGTCACAAAGCAATTTTCCCATAATAGTCACGCCACTATTGTACCAGTGGATACCTCTTGGTTGGTAGGTTGGTAGTGAAGCATCAGGGTCTGTCTTTTCTCCCACAGAAGGCTGCATGACATCATGTGGAATCATGAAAGCTAGCCAGGGAAACTTCCTAGTCAGTGTGAGATTGCTTTTTTTTCTATATCCTACAGCTAAAATGTGAGGTGTCTTCCACAAAAGGGTATAGCTGTGTAGTCAGGGGCAATGGCAAGTGTGTGCTGTTTGGAGACCTCTGGGGCCTCCTTTATCAATAACTCACAGGGAGGTATTCCATACCTTGTACTCTGAAGTTCATTTAATAACCCAAGTCTTCTGAAAATGGCATGGCCCACTCATTCATTGTAATTCTATTCAAAGCCTTCTTTGGTAGTTTGAATGTAATTGCCCCTTATAATCTCAAAAGGAGTGGCTTTGTTGAAGTGGTTATGGTTTTGTGGGAGGAAATGTGTCACTGTGGAGATGGGCTTTGAGGTTTCCTGTGCTCAGGATACCACCCAGTGTCTCAGTTGACTTCCTGTTGCTTGTAAGCTATTCCTCCACTGCCACACTGCCTGCATGCTGCCATGTTTCCCACCATACTGATGATGAACTGAACTCTGAAACTGTAAAAGAGATCCCTCAATTAAATATTTTGCTTATAAGAGTTGCTGTGGTCATGGTGTCTATTCACAGCAATAGAAACCCTAAGACAGCTTCTTTATTACAGTTGTATTTTGAAATTAATTTACCAGCTAGTGGATCCTTTTTCATGCATCCTTAGCTTCAGTTAACGCATCACTACCACCTCCTACTCCTCCACTCCTCTGCTTCCATCTCTGATTAACCTTTTAGCCCTAGTCCTCTTTTTTCTTTGTTTTCACGGGTTGTGCTATCCCTCATCTTACATGTCAAAATTAAATTGTGCAGTAGTAGTGTTCCATGTGACTTTATACTCCACGCCTTTGAGTACCTTCTTTTCCTCTAGTATTTTTGTCAGGTATGGAGTTCAAAGTCTGCTGGAAAGGTATTAGAAAGTAGAAATATATTTTGTGGAAAAGGTTTTTTTTTGCTAGATGTCATCATAATACTACCTCTGTCTGGAGTTTCCTTTATGTGGCATTTTTGTCATAAATGTATTTTATGGAGTGTAGCTCTGTGGCATCAGGTTTTAGATAGTGCTTTTCAAAGGCTCTGCCCATTTCTTCTTGTGCCAGGGGCTAGAGAATCAGAGTGACCTAGTTGAACAGGCCTGGTGCCTGTTGTCATTGGCCGCTCTTGTGTGCAGCTGTTTTGATTGAGATCATGTGTTACAAAGCCTGAAAATGATGACCGTCTGATTCTTCCCAGGGAAACTTGATCTCTGATCCAGGTTTTAAGGTTTATACTGAGAGCAGGTTGTGTGGTCTCAATATTGTCCATAGAGCATCTAAAGCCTTTCTGCTGTGCCCCTCCTGGTGTGGTTAATTTCTGACTTTCTCCTCAGTCTTCTAGATATTTGCCAATTTTACATCTGTTTGCCATAAATGAACTTTGATACTATTATTTAATGCTACTTTTTTTTTTGATTTTTCAAGACAGGGTTTCTCCGTAGGTTTTTGGTTCCTGTCCTGGAACTAGCTCTTGTAGACCAGACTGGCCTCAAACTCACAGAGATCCGCCTGCCTCTGCCTCCCGAGTGCTGGGATTAAAGGCGTGCGCCACCACCGCCTGGCTAATGCTACTATTTTCATACTATTATTTTTCCTGTTGTTTGGCTTATGGTCCACTGACTTCCTTATTTTGATTGTTTTCTTTTGTAATTACTCTAAATTTGCTTTGCTTCTCTTTTCACCTTTCTGAAGATAGGATCTTCGATTGTTGCCTTTTCCAATTTTTTCTTGTCCAGCATAAGGAAGAGAAGGAATTTTCAAAACTCAATGAAAAACGTCCACCAGAAACCTGAAGAGACAGTCATGCTCAATGATGAAACCCTGGAATGGTTTCCTTTGGCGTTAGGAACGAGGTGGCTCACCTTCACCATCTCAGTCGCTCACTCCTGTGCCTAGTGATTTTGCAACACCATCAGAGCGCTGGACAGCGAGGCAACAAATTGGGATTCCACAGTTCAACAAGTGTGGAACGTGTTCCTTTTATAATGACTTTCTATGGCTTCTGGAAATGAAGGTCTGCTGTTTCTGCTGTTGCTGAAGGTGAACTGGGCTTAAGGAAGACAGATCCGTGCTGTTGTCCTAGGAAACCAGAAACCAAGAGTTCAGCACAGATGGAAAGCAATCAGTTGATCCAGCAACTATGCTAGACGGTGCACTTTGATTTGCTGAGCTGAGTACTCTGGTCTTAGCATTTCTGCAGAGCTGTTTTTTTTAGGCTGCTGGCCTAAGTGTCCCAGGCTCATAACTCAGGCACCACAAATGTAGGCTAAAGGAGAGTCCTTTCTTCTGAAAACCAAAAGCAAAATGTTCCTTTATTGCTTTATATAACCCGTAGCTTAAGGACATGGTTTCTTACATTCAGATACCATCTTTATGTCATCCTGCCGCAGAAGCTGGGGCAGCACTCATTGGAGATCATCTCCCCGTGCATCAGGAACCGCCTCTCTGACCTTGAGTGCTCTACTGTGTCACAACCATCCCGCTAGTGCCGTGGTCCTCTGTGAGAGCACTATTCTCCTGCTAGTGCCGTGGTCCTCTGTGAGAACACTAGCCTCCTGCTAGTGCATGGTCCTCTGTGAGAGCACTAGCCTCCTGCTAGTGCATGGTCCTCTGTGAGAGCACTATTCTCCTGCTAGTGCCGTGGTCCTCTGTGAGAACACTAGCCTCCTGCTAGTGCATGGTCCTCTGTGAGAACTCTAGCCTCCCTTAGAAGTGTTTATTTTATAGAGATCAGTGGTGACCTGGACTCATGTCCTGTCTTAAGAAGTGTTTCTTTGTTTGTGTAAAATAGAGAGTTGTTGGATGAGGGATTCTATCTCTCCTGTCTCACATGTTATTGGAGTGTTTCCATGCCAAGATCCCATTGCTGTGAACTGGGGTAAGTCTATATTTGTAAAGTGTTGGGGAAATATTGAATAGAATCGTGGCTGGGTTTGCTTGAGTGAGCAAGTTACCTCATGATCTCACCCATAAAGTTGGAGGAGAGCAGTAGTAGCTAAGCTAGGATGTACATAGTGTCCACATACACACGCTGACTGTCGCATAGTAGGTGCTCGGCGAATCAGCTGATGGTATCAGAGAATAGTGGGCTCCTTTTCCCCGCTCCGTACTGTTCTCCATTAGGACAGGAGGGTGACCCCCGTGACCAGAGATCTTCCTTGCTGGCCCGGCCCCATTGCCTTTCCCACTGTGCTGTCTGCAGTTCTCACCCCGAATCATTCCTTCTGGCCATTGTGCAGGCTCCAGTCTCTCCCACTACTTATGATCAAGAACAATTAGAAGTTGTTGCTGAGTGTGCTGTCTCCTCCCATGCCCTGCCCCAGGTCTGTAACCTGCTCTGCAGCTACCTTGTTAACATCATGTTTGGGCAGTCGTGCCTCTGTGTCCTTGGGGCATTGGTTCCAGGACGCCACACACTGGGGCAGGATTTTCATATAGCCTACACACCTTGTAAATAACCTCCGGGTCACTTATGATTGCTGACACATTGCAAGCACTATGGGAGCTGCTTTCATAGCTAACTTCAGGAATGAGAAAAGTTCCTGTTCAGGGTAGGCACTACGTGTTTTCCTGGGTATGCTAGCTGTGTGCATGCGCAGCGTGAACCGCCCCACCCTCCCACCAACAGCCTTTCTATCATGTTCTCCCACAGGACTGAGTGTGTTATTATTATCTGGGTATTGCAAAATGCTACCTCCTTCTCACACTCTCTCGTATTTTTTATGATATGAATTTCACCTTCAGTTGGAAAGCTCAAACTGTTCTATGCTTTCCAGTCTCTCTTCATCCCTCCCCTGAGGTGTTTCTGTTCTCTGTGGCCATGTCCCAGGCCCCTTTTTCTTTTGACCATAGCCCCCATCCCTAGATACTTTCATCACTTCTGAGGCTACTGGCCACTTTGGTCTCAGTTCAGGTTTCCTGAAGTCCTGTAGGAAGCATGGTGGGAATAACCACTGGGGTTCCCACTGCTGCTCCCTAGCTAGAGCATCCACAATGAGGTCCTTCACTTAGGGGCCCATCATCTGCCAGGTCCCTTCAGTGCTCTGACATCTGTCTTTGCTGTGGTGATAATGCCTTAATCCAAGGTACTTTTCCTCTCTGCTGAGTGATGCTGACACTATGGAATTTTTTCCTCCACTGTTTCCCTCCAATTCTCTCTTCCCTGGACAGGAGAAGAGATCTTTGAAAAAAACCATACATCATATGCTACCACCCCACCACATAGCACCCTTTGCAGCCCATCAGCCTAAATGTGGACTGTGCCTTGCCTTTGTGAGTCTCCCTTTCTCCCACAACATGCTATGTACCTGTCCTGCAATTCTGGACTTAGAGTCCTTCAAAGTCCTGCTTCACTCCAGGCTTTTCTACAGCTGCTTCCTGTGGCTTGGTCATGGTCTTTTAGGGAAGTCAACTCTAACTTCACTACAGCATAACTCCTCATTCTTTCAGTTTAGCAAAATGTTCTTTCCTTCAAGATGCCTTTCCAGACCCTGTATTTGGCCAGGTCCTGCTTCTGTATGCGGTGAGAGTCCTTTATGCGTATCCCAATTATTTACCTGCATTTCTCATTGGCATGTAAGCTTGGACTAGTAACTCCATGTGTCCTCTGAACTGAGCGAGTGGAATGGGATGTCTGGTGCGCATTGTGTCACTCATTTCCTGGGGCTTCCTCCTTCATTAACATAGCGCTTGCTTATGAGCACATGCTTTGCCCTGGCCACTGCGCTAGGTGCGGAGACCTATGTGGGCTTCGGGCTGTCAGCGGTCATGGTCAAAGGAGTGGAGAGAAAGCACCAACAATCAACTAAAATCCTTTTAAGCCCCATAAGAAAGGCTCTATGGGATGTTTGCAGGGAAGGTGTAGAAGACAGTACAGTGGAGGAGGCCAGCCTGAGAGCTTTGGAATGGAAGCCACAACTGGGGCCTGAGGCAGTCTTAATAGGGAAGGCAGGAACTCAGTGTGGCTGGAGTAAAGTAAGATAGGAGGGGGGGGGTAGCCGGAAGAGCTATGCTTTGCAGACAGCCTGCTTTTACACTTAGGTTGCTTTCTAGTGCCAGAGATTGGCCGTTCTCATAGTGAACCTAGAGCCCGGGTGCAGTATGAAAGTAGTCGCTTAGGACAACTGTTCATGAGCAAGGAGAAGAATCAGACAACACTCCTAGAAAAAGCATGTATCCTATGAGATTTGTGTTATTTTGAAAAGCTATCATGGGCTCTTTTCTGTGTCATCCACCCACAAACATGGAATTAATTATAGTTTGACCATTCTGTAATTGCTACCTGAAACCACTTCCTAAGTAATAGGCATTTTATGGCTGTTGTTATGGTTACAAAATCTTACTGCTTTTGAGAGAATATCACTGGGGAAGTCTTAATCTCTAGACTAAGAACCCAACATATGACCTCTGCACATAACATTGGCAAGCCATCACCTTGATCAGCTTACATTTGACTGAACTTCTGTGAGAAATGAGTCAGTAATGTAGAAATCACAAGTTGCTTGGAGGATTGCATGCTTACATGCCTAAGAAGTACTTGAAATTATAAACATACTTATGCATAGAGGCATAAGGTGCTGTTATCGTAATAATGAACTGTCTAGACAAATTCTGCTGGTGGTATAACATCTGACTATGTGGGATTTGGATATCTTGGCCCAGATGAGGAAATAGCCAATAATAAATATCTCTTTCTTATTCAGTATACACATGTGCACACACGCACACACACACATACACACACACACATGCACACACACGTGACCATGTATGGAGAAGTAGATAATATATGAATACACACACATACATGTTACACACATATTAGTTACATACAGACATGTATGCACCACCATATATATAATGTAAGTATGTATAAATTTCCAAAATTATCTATAGATATTTGTACATACTGCGCTGTGCTTCAGTCCTGAATCTGTTTGGTTGACATGCTCAACAGCTCCTCAGTGGCTCAGGGGATAAAGAGCTGACTAAGCAGACATTGTCCTTGCTTTTCTGGAAGCTGACATCTAGGAAGTGATGGATTCTGAGCATGTCATACACAAAAGAATAGCCACATCTGCTCTTGGTGAAATTGAAGGTTTGTTGTAAGATAATAAGTAGGTGAATGACTATTGTTAGCAGTCCTTATCCTTTGACACCCTGCAGGGTGTGCACACTGTCTTGTGCTGAGTCGCGTTCCCCTGATGACTGAACGTGATGAACGTATTTTCATGTTACAGGTTGGTGAATTTGTATCATCTTTGAAAGCCATCTGTGCAGGTGTTTGACTCATGTTTAGGTCAGAATACTTGAGGGGTGCTGGTGTTGGTTTGTTTTCTGATCTGTAGAAACCCCAATATTGAGCTATTAACCCTTTATCAGATACATGGCTTCCAAATATTTCCTCTCATTCTGTGTGTTGCCTTCACTTTCTTCATTGCTTCCTTTGCTGGATAGAAACTTTTTATTTTGATGTAGTCTCGCCTTTTTTCTTTTCTTTTGTTGCATGTGGTTTTGGTTTCAAATCCCTAAACTCATTATCAAGAGTATCGGGGACCTGTTCTTGTATGTCTGTTTCTCAGAGTTCATGTAGAAAGCTTTAATCTATGCTGCATTGAAATTAGTGTTAAGTGAGAAAACCTGCTTTGGTTTTTTGTTTGTTTGCTTGCTTGCTTTATTCTGAAGATGGGTTTTGTCTAAGCCCAGATTATCCTTGAACTCAGTGTGTTTATAAGGATGACCTTGAGCTGGCCTTTCTGCCTGGCCTCCCATCTACTGAGATCACAGACACAGTGGTACATTATTTGTGTTTTAATAAATAAAGTTCACCTGAAGTCAGTGCAAAGCAGCCACACTAGTCAGCCATAAAACCAGGCAGTGGTGGCACACACCTTTAATCCCAGCAGCCACATTAGTTTGCCATAGATGCTGAGCGGTGGTGCAGGCCTTTAATCTCAGCACTAGAGAGGAATATAAGACAGGAGGAGACAGCTCTCACACACAGTCTCATTCTGAGGATTCCTGGAGGCAGGATCGCCATTTTGGTTTGAGGTAGAGGTAAGAGCCAGTGGCTGGCTGCTTTGCTTTTCTGATCTTCATATTGAACCCCAATTTCTATCTCTGGGATTTTATTATTTGTGTTACACAGACATGCAATGACATCTGCCTTTTTATAAAATATAGTAATTCATTGTCCTTACACCATTTGTTGAAATCACTAATCTCTCCAAATGTATGTTTGTTTCTGTAATGAAAACTCATTGGAAATTTCAGCTCTGGCCTCAATTCTGTTTCATCCTGTTAATTATTACAGTTTTGATAATAATTTGAGTCAGACATAATGCTTCCAGATTCTCTCCCTTTCTGCTTAAAATTGTTTTAGCTATTCAAGGTCACTTATGGTTTCTATACATTTTAAGTTTTCTTTTTCTTTTCCTGGAAAGTGCAACTGGGTGTTGATACATATTGCATTTAATTTATAAATTACTTTGAGCTGTTTAGGCATTTAGGAAATATGAATTATTCCAACCCATGAGTATGGGACATATTTACATATCTTTAAATTTTTCTTTTGCTGGTACTTCATGGTTCTTGGCATACAGATCTTTCACTTCCTTGGCTATTTCACCAGAGAAAATAACATTGTCTGATGGATTCCTTGCATTCCACTCTTCATTGCAGCTTTATTCACAAGAGCCAAGATATAAAAATAACTGTATTTTCTTGATAAATGAAATTATCACATACACACACATACGCAGAAGAAAATACTATTCAGCCTTAGAAAAAGAAAATCATGCCACTTAAAACAGCAAGTATGAATCTGAAATGTATTATGTTCAGTGAAATGAAGTAAACTCAGAAAATAAATATATGTGACCTCATGGGTATGACCTCACAGATATGACCTCATGAATATGATCTTATGGATATGAAGAACCCTTAAAACATCAAACACATGGGCAGTGAGTAAAGAAAACACAGAACTATTGACCACAGTGTAAAATCTATTTTATGAACGAATACATTCTGAAGACCTCGTAAACAACATGGGCAACTATAGTTGGTGCTTGAGCATCCCATGGACGGTTCCCTTAATATCTGTGAGAGAAGAGATCTCAAGGCATCTTGCAAACCACTAGCAAAGAACAATTTATCAGCGGTGGTAATCATGGCATGGAGTACATGCCAAGATACTGCGGTGCTCACAATATGTAATTTGTGTTTGTCAACCTTCCCTCAATCTCAGGGTGAGGCAGTAGACTGTGCTCATGGACAGTTATGTAGGCTGGCGAGCCAGCTCAGCATATAAAGGTACATGCCACCAGAGCTAATACAGATTCTGGTGCCTAATTTACATGTTATTTTTACTTTGTAATATTGGAAAATGAACATAGGGCCTTGTACATGTTAGGTAAGTACTCTACCACTGCCCTGTATTCCCAGGTCTCTTTCTAGTTTGAGGCATTTACTCAGGTTAGAGTGAACTAATTCTGTAGCCCAGGCTTCCCATGAACTAATGATGCTTTTATATCAGCCTCCTTGTAGGCAAACTTTTCTGTTTCTTGCCAGCCAGTTCCCAAAAAAAACCACACTGCGACTTATTATTAATTATATATGTTCAGCCAATAGCTCAGGCTTGTTACTAGCTAACTCTTACATTTTAAATTAACCCATGTTACTTATCTGCACTCTGCTAAGTGACTTAATACCTTTTCTAAGTATGGCAAGTTCGTCTCCTTCCCTCTGGGTCTCCTCACGATTCTAAGACTCTTCCTTCCTCCTCCTCCTCCTCCTTTTGCTCTCATTTTTTCTACAAGTCCTGCCTAACCTCTACCTGTCCAGTTTTTGACCAATCAGCTTCTTTATTAAACCAATCACGCTGATATATTCACACAGCATAAAGGAATTTTCCACACCTCCTGGTTCTCTGGGTTTATGGGCCTGTGCTACAATGCCCAACACTTGTTTTTATTTCTCTGAGTAAACCAGACTTTATGTTTGGCTTCAGTTGTCCTCAGAACACTTCCTGCATGGCCACAGTTCCTCAGACTTATCAGGAATAGCCAGACCAAATCAGAGAGTATGAGGTCACTCTCTGATATCATACTGTAAGATTTGAATCCCTGCTCCAGAACTGGTAATGCAGTTTAGACTTGTGACAGAAGCTCCTCGTGGGTAAGATAGGATATTGATAGATGTCATAGGTAAGCATATTCCTATTGTCTGGTTCACTGCCCCTGTGGTCTGATAGTCAAACCTGCCTTCTTCAGGGCATGAGCAGAGAATGGGGCAGGGGTGGGAACTGATTGTAGGACTCGGTGAGCTGATGACAGGGCGGTGTTCTTCGTCAGTGCTCAGAAACTCACCTTCTCATTTGTGTAAGCGCCGTAGACAAAGGCGCCATTGTCCTGCCTTTCTCCTCCCTTCTTCCTACAGAATGTGACTTTCCCCAGAGTCCAGCTGTGTAGCAATCTCAGGGCTGCTCAGGGCTTTAGTCATTTCATAGACTTCTCCACTCTACCATAGGAAACCAGGTTTAACAGTCACTCACCAGGTCTGAGAGCTGTTCTGCCCAGAGTCAGGACCCCCAAAGACCACCAAGAGACCAAACCCGATGCAAAAGCAAAGAGTCTTTTTAATTTTATTCCAGCACACTGGGGGCAACCATCCTACACACAGGCAAGATGTCTACAACCTCAAAAGGGAGGGTGGGGCTTCTTTTAACCGTTACAGAGGGGAGTGTCTAAGGAAGTTGGGTCATTTCAGATATGATTGGCTTAAGCAAGTGGAAATCATATTAGCACGTTTTAATTGGCTCGGGCTAGTGAGGGGTTAGTCAGGACTGCAGTTTTCCATTGGGGGCACCCTGTCCCTGAGCTCTGGCTTGGCCTGGCTGTTGAGGGGGCCAGGGATGGACTGTTCTTTATTCATGGCTTTTCCTAAGAAGCTGCGTGTTCTGTCTCAGGAGACTGACATTGAGGCCTGATCTCTGAGAGAAGACTGAGCAGCCTGTCATGGCATCTGCTCGGTCCTTGTGTGTGCATGGACATAATTTCTTAGCAGGATAAGCCTCTTGCTGATTGGAGTGACGTACTTTCTGTCCCACATGGCTCAGTGCATTGACATTCATGTTATTCCATTCCTTGCTTGCCATTCAAGAAGAAAAGGCCATGGCTTTGAAAATATAGATCTAAAAGGCCGATGTGCCTAAGCAGACTGATAACATAAATCAAAAGAACGAGGCAAAGTGCAACACTTAGCTATGAGCATTCTCTCATCATCATACTATAGATATCCAAAACTTAATATAAATAGTTAGGCAAAATTTTCTAAGTAACTGCTATCTAGTTCTTATGCCTATAAAGCATTTGTTTTACCTTAGATTTTATTGTTCTGAATGAAAGTTTCGGGCTGGATCATCATTAGGGCGTATTATGCAATGTAGCCAGAAAAGCCTGCTTCAGCCCTTAGAGGCAGGTTACTGACTTTGTCTCCTCTGTCCTGACTCTTTCAATGGAATGAGGGGTAATACTTTTGTCTCTCTCAACAGTTCTTTGAAAATCAGCTGAGATAACAAATTTGAGATAGTTTTATAAATTAAAACATTCTTTACAAATATTGACCCATTAGTCTCTGTATGTGTAACCTTTGCTTCCTCTATATTTAAAAACAATCAAATCCTTCTAGATTTCACAGCTGAACACACTGATCACACTTCTTATGGGAGAGCTTTCGCCTGGAGACCGGCAGAAGATCATGACCATCTGCACCATTGATGTCCACGCCAGGGATGTGGTGGCAAAACTTATTTCTCAGAAGGCAAGTGTGCTGCTGTAAAGTGACTTAATGCTGTTTCCTGATGGTGGCATTTATTGTCAGGGTTGCAGTGAACTTATTTGGGTGCCGTAGATCTGTTCGCTAAGTCTCCTAACTGTGCAAACGAAAGGGCGATGGGGAGAGCCTTCACCTTCACAGCCGTGTCTTCTGGCTCCTACTCCCACGAACGACACAGTCAACAGCAACAGCACTGCATGCCATTCCAACTATCTCAAGGGGTAGGGCTGGGGAACAGGCTCAGTCTTTAAAGACCTGTGTTCAGATCCCCAGTCTCCACATAAAGCAGGGAATAGTAGCACTTGGCTGTAATCCAGTGCTCCTATGGTGGTGGGGGAGGCAAAGAGAAGAGAATCCTGGGAAATTCTCATGCCAGCTGTCCTGGACACAGTGGTCATGAGAGTCTCAAATAATGTGAAAAAGAAGGACCACTGGTCAAGATTGTCCTCTGGCCTCTACACCTGGGCTGTGACATGAATGTGCCTATACACATGCACACACACATACATACACTACACATGCATTATACATACATACACAGAGATGCTCACACAAACACTCATACATATACATACACCAAACACACATATACTGTACACACACACACTTATACACACACATACTACACACAAACACTAAACACATGCACACACACAAATGTATATGCACACAAACACATATACCCACACAAAAGCTCACATATATGCTCACACATATACTACATAAATATACACTAAACACACACGCACATTTGTTTTAAAAACTTATCTCTGTGTAGTATTGATCCATTTCACCCTGAAGAACTCAGTGTTGGTCATGATTCTAGATTGCTTTGGCCATTCCCTGTTGTTCATGGCTAACAATGTTTTTCCTTGTTAAGAGGCTATTTTTTGATCTTTTAACTAATTTGATGATTTTTGCCCCCTATCTCTTAAAAATCTCCGTGCCTCTCAGATGCTGTCAGTATTTGATATGAAAGGAATTTTCTCCATTCTTTATTCCGCCCAGTTGTACTTTTACTTTTTAATGTTAGAAACGTGCTCGTCTGATTCAGACAGCTTTACTGGTAGGACCCTTTATCCAATACCTCCACAGCCTTCCTGTCATTAAAACAAAAAAATAAAAATAAAACTCATGTAAACACACAAATGAAAATCAAAATGAATAAGAAAGGCTGATAACACAAAAGAAAACAAAAAGTCCACCAAAAAAACATGGAGTTGGTTTTGTGTTGGCAAAGAACATAAAGTAGGGAGCTTGGGGGAGCTGTTGGAAGGACTTGGGGGAGAATGTCTGCTGCTATGAAGAGACATCATGACCGAGACAACTCAAGAGAAAGCAGTTAGTTAGGGGCTTGCCCACAGCTTCAGAGGCGGAAGCAGAGCTTAAGTAGGCAGGCGTGAGACGTGATCCTGAACCACAGGCTGAAGGGAGACAGAGAGACTGATACTGGCTGGCCAGGTATGGGCTGCGAAAAGCTCAGAGCTCGAAGCCCACCCCAGTGTCACATCCCCTCTGATGAGGCTGTCCTTCCAACCTCTCCTTCAAGTGGTCCCACCGATTAGGACCCAAAAGTTCTAATATATGAGCGCATGTGGTTGGAGGTCAGGCAGTCTCATTCAAACTACCCCAGAGGGAAAGGAACATGATCAAAATACACTGTGTGAAAACAATTTTTTAAGTAAAAAGAGAGAAACAAACACTAAACAGAAGAAACAGAAAAGAGGTATCTTAACCACCACAAAGTGAATTTTTTTAAAAAAAGATAAAGGAAAAATTCCTAGTTAAATTGAGGCAAAATTTAAAATTGTAAAGCATGCAATTAAACCTCTTTGTCTTTTTTTTTAAAAAATCCCATCCTAGTTTGTATGCTTGTATCAAAAAACATAGTATGTTATTTTACTACTTATTTCTCTATTGAAATCAGGAGTATTTTAATTTTCTCCATGAAATACAAGAAAGTGCCTTTTCAGGGCTGAAGACATGGCTCAGTTAGTGTGCAAGTGAGAGGATCCTAGTTCAGACCCAAGACCTGCAAGATCGTAGCTGCACTTGTAATCCCAGCACCAGGAAGGTGAAGACCGGAGCGTCCTGGGTGCTGTCTAGACAAAGCATTGAGAACTGGCTTCACTGGAATTTCTGTCTCAAATACAATGTAGAGAGCTATTGAGGAAAACATCTGATGTTGACCTCTGGCCACACAGGCCCACACATGCACATACACACATGAACATGCACACACACAAACACAAGTGCTGTGTCACGCAAGTCATGAACATAAGTAGTCCTTGATGTAGGTGGTGAGTAGTAAGAAAGAATCGCTTTATTGATCTCAGATCAGTCCTCACAAAGTACCGCTTACTGTGTGTTCTCACAAAGTACCGCTTACTGTGTGTTCTGGTTTTGGTAAGGAGCTGTTGAACTCACTCTTCTAACATGACCTTGCCCTTTTGCATATATCCATATGTTTTATTTGCAGTAGCATAAATTATTATGAGAAAATATTTACTTTAGAAAGCAACTATGCTTGTCACTAAACCATCAAAGCAGAAAGTATATTCCTGTTTTTGTCTAAAGGACACTTGGTCTTTTTCATCCCCTACAATATATGTCTATGCAGTGTTGATTCCTGCCTAGTCTTTGGGAAGCTAAGAGTCAAAAATTTTGGTGACTTGAAATGACTTCCAGGGAATCTTCAAGTCCCCCACACCCACACCTTGCAAGAGACAGATTTTTTTTTTCAAACTAGAAAGCAAATAGATACAATGGGGTAAGATGAAAAAGAGTAGCTTATAAAATCATCATGTTATCTGATTTTTTAAAAAAGAAGTAAAAAGTTCTGTACTATGAACATTGGTGAAAGCAGTTTATGCCTCAATGTGCAGAAATTATGGATTATATGTAATTTTAAGACAGAAAATGAATTTTTCATTGGATTTCAGTAATATGTGCATAAAGACACAAAACTTACTAGCCCCTGGGTGGCTTGAGGTGTCAAATACTGTCAAGATTTTCATTACACACATATCCCCAGTTAGTAATGCGGCTGGGAGCTGCAACAGCACGCAAGACAGTGTCTCCTGGAGGATTGAGGGATGTGGGGCAGCAGAAGGGGTGAGATTAATCAGTTTGCTGCCTCAGAACCACTGGGGTCTGGCAAGTTAAGACTGTGCAATGGTTATAGGTTGCCAGCCCCCATGCTTTTGCCTGGCTGTCTCAACTCCGGCACCAGTGGGAAGAGGCTCAGAAGCACTGCTCCGTTGATATTTGTGATGCACACTTCCGGTACTTCTACGAATACTTGGGAAACAGTCCTCGGCTGGTGATCACTCCCCTCACTGACAGGTAACAAATCCAACTTCCCACGGATGGGAAAGCAAGCCCCACTGTCCTTTTGTGTGGAGAGAGGTGTGTGAGAACGGGAAGGGGTTGAGAGGAGCTGATGAGCGAATTGGGAAGCCATCGATAAAACCAACATGGAAATAGACACCGAGTGTTCACCCCTGAGGCAACATAAAAACATTGAGTTAGAGAAACAGAATTGCCGAAGCCAAACAGTACCAAGTGGAGAAAGCATTCGTGGATTAGTGTGGTTTAAGGAAGCCTGGTTGCTCCTGAGACCATTCTGCCCACTTCCCTCTGCCATCATCTTTTGTGGAAGGGCAGGCATGGTGAGGATAGCTCATAATTACTTTATTTTTCTTCATACAAGCAGAGGGGGGGGCCTTCAGGCTGGTTAGCTGAGTTGCCAGGTATTTATGAAGTGCTGGGCTCTGTGCTGTCCACTTGTCGGGTTCCGGCGGAATGCTCTGTGCTGTCCACACGGTATCTGCTGCGGCACTCGTCGGGTTCCGGGGGAATGTGATGTGTGAGGAGGTAAGGGTGAGGAGAAATGACAGCATTTATTTTAGGCTGCAGTCAGAGCAGCAGACTGACAACGGAAAGGGTCTGCAGGGAATAGTCTCCTGCTGGTTAAGCTTCCCCTGTCTGAAATGCTTAGGTTCAGAAATATTTCCGATTTGGGAATATCCAAAATATTTTTGGATTTTGAAATATTTGTGTAGACTCTCCAATCTGAAAATTCAGTCTCTCAAATTCTTCAAAGACAGGTTTCAGAGTATTTTAGATTTGGGATCAATATCTATGTAGACTGTTAGAGCCGAGACCCAACTGTGGACACAGAATCAGCTGCATACAGATTTTAGGGTAGAAAGTCAGAGACAAAGCTTACAGAAGTCCAAAGTAGGCAGAAGCTGGTCTTTGTTCAAGACCAGAAGACAGCACAGTGGTCCAAGAAAACCAGAGGACCCACAGATTACTGCCAAAAATGCAATTGCTATCTGCTAACACTCAAAAAGATAAATGGAATGATGTAGAGGTAAAGATGTTGTATGGATGTGAATTCTTTTGTTAGGGTTCCAATTCCCATTAAGTTATGTGGTATGAAAAAACACACTTAATCGTTGGCATTTAGGAGGGATAATCCTACTTCAGTGCTCCCAACTACTTTCTACCACCAAAGTAGAGACAACCTAGAAGATGGCTGTGTGGCGGTACTGCCCTGGAGAGGCTGGTGGGATTCTCTCTCTAGCTTTGGGGTTGTTCATGTAATTCATGTGTGTGTGTGTGTGTGTGTGTGTAATTCATCATTTACACACACACACACACACACATGATTTCTGGAACTGTCTAAATCATTCTCACTACCTAAAACTGTCCAGTGCCTTCCCTCATTCATTGACGTACAGTACTCATCATGAAGTAGTCACAGCTACTGTATGCAAGCCGCTAGAAAGAGAGAAGAGAGGTGAAGGTGAGGGGAAAAGAGGGGAAATTGTAAGTTATTCCCATACGTAAAAGCTGGTTGCTTAGTTGATTTTGAATTAAAACTCTCTATGTAGTTCATTTGGAAGTCTGTTCTTGCAGTAGTGCAGGTAATGCTGGGGGAGGGGCTAGTTGTGTTTAATTCCCTTTTATCCTTTGTCTGACGATGTCCTCTAAATGCACCCATTTGATCTCATTTGACATTTGATGTGACCGTCCCTTTGGGAACTAGGTGGGGTGCATTGTGTCCTCCCACACACCGTCAGAGTCAGAGCCAGCTTGACCAGCTTGCCACTGACAGACTGGCGCTGCCATGGCTGTGGTGGTGAGCATGCTGGCTAAGCTGTCTTTATTACAAACCGGACACTTCTGGGTGTTCACACGAGGTGGGTAACTAGCTGAACACGGCCCCCATGGTTGGTTCACTCACTGGAAAGAAAGTCCAGAGCAAATGTCCTCCAGCACGTGTCCTAGAAACGCCATTTCTGGACCTATCACATTGGTTGGAGCTTGGATATTTGGCTCTGCCTATTGGCAGGCAGAGGAAGTACAGATATAAGTGAACCTGAAATTACAGACACAAGTGCATAAAGAGGGCTCGGCCCTCGTGTAAGAGTCTTTCTGCTCCTTCGGTGTGATGCTCTTCAACCTACATCTGATGGAAATGGCAGTGGGCCGTTTTCTGCTTGTTTCTATTTGCATGGTGCTTTGAACTCTTGGGGACTTTTCCCTTTGACTGTCTTCATAAAGCCCTGCAGCAACGCACACTTTGTGGATACGAGGTATTAGGATGCTGAGGCCAGAGGACTTAAGATCGATATCTAATAATCCACAAACTAGATTTTAGTCCCTGATCTCCCGGAATGCATCTTTCTCTCACCATCACTGTCTGCACTAACACAAAAACAACATGGAGGCCCAAGTGGAGGTCATCAGCAATCTGCGGCCCTTGTCATTTGTTAGGACTTTTGCAAATATTAAGTTCTGTTCTTTGGGTGAGACTTTAGTCTCAGTACCTCTGGTCCCTCCCTACCCAAATAAATGCATGTGCAGCACATTCCAGATGGAATTCTAAAATGGATTGACTATGGTGCTCCATCGGTATAGTGCTGTGTAATCACACCCACCTTCTGCCTTGCAGTAGGCATATATATTTGCATACTTGTTTATCTCAGCTCTTAGTGTATTTGTTACACTGCAATTTAATGTGATCCTATTTAACTCATCATCATCATTATCCCAGACCTCCCTACCCCGACGATAATCAGTTTGAGGCATTGTCAGCCATATTAATAGTATCTTCTCCTAGAAGTATCAGAGATTCAATTACATCCAAGAGAAAGGTGTTTGCATTCGAATGCACAGCTCTTGGGACTGGAGAGTGAACAAGTAAAATAGCGCATTCCAGTTGTTTGAAGCGAGCAGCCTAGAATGCTGCCACATGGTTGCTGTGAACAAACCAGAAGTTCACTGGTGGGTTTTGCTTCCATTGTGTTCTAGGCCTTGACTTCTTAAGCACTTTTTAAAGAAAGATTTATTTATTATGTACACAGTGTTCTGTCTGCATGTACGACTGCACACCAGAAGAGGGCACCAGATTATAGTATAGATAGTTGTGAGCCAACCATGTGATTCCTGGGAATTGAACTCAAGACCTCTGGAAGAACAGTGATCTTAACCTCTGAGGCATCTCTCCAGCCCCTAACTACTTTTTAAGAGAAAAACATTTCCTCCCAATGTGTCCTGAGAGCAGAGGCTCAAGCTCTGTATTTGTGTTTGGTTGTGCGAAGGTGTTACATCACTTTAACGCAGTCCCTCCATCTGACCATGAGTGGAGCACCGGCAGGCCCAGCTGGAACAGGCAAAACGGAAACCACCAAAGACCTTGGCCGTGCCCTGGGCATGATGGTTTATGTATTCAACTGTTCAGAGCAAATGGACTACAGGGTGAGTTATGAAAACATAAAATGTGTTCTCATAGCATCAATCCTATTTGGAAAGAGCCATATACCTTTTCTGAAATGTTTGGAGCTGTGAGGTCTTCTCATTTCTGAAATTTTCAAGTTTTGCTATATTTTCGCCATCATGGTAGTATAGATCTGTAGTCCAAATCTAAATATGTGATTTATTTGTATTACGTGCACACCTACTGCAGACTTAAAGTGATTTTACTTGATCGTTTCAATAATCCTGTGCATGAAGCGAAATTTCACAGCATGGAAATGTTTCCACATGTGATGTCATGGTGGTACCCAGATGCTCTGGATTCTGGGAAATGTTTCCACATGTGATGTCATGGTGGTACCCAGATGCTCTGGATTCTGGGAAATGTTTCCACATGTGATGTCATGGTGGTACTCAGATGCTCTGGAGTCTGGGAAATGTTTCCACATGTGATGTCCTGGTG
Source organism: Alexandromys fortis (assembly GCF_014885135.2). Classification (NCBI taxonomy): domain Eukaryota; kingdom Metazoa; phylum Chordata; class Mammalia; order Rodentia; family Cricetidae; genus Alexandromys; species Alexandromys fortis. The sequence continues at coordinate 2,108,234 of NW_026068068.1, read as the reverse complement.
GTACCCAGATGCTCTGGATTCTGGGAAATGTTTCCACATGTGATGTCATGGTGGCACCCAGATGCCCTGGATTCTGGAGTACTTTGGATTCCAGATCACGGCTGACTCACCTGTAAGTGCTCCAAACCCTCTGTTCCACTCTGAGCACGCTACTTCCTTGTAGTCCATAGGAAACATCTATAAAGGTCTGGTGCAGACGGGAGCCTGGGGCTGCTTCGATGAGTTCAACCGCATTGCTGTGGAGGTCCTGTCTGTGGTGGCAGTGCAGGTGAAGATGGTCCAGGACGCCATCAGAGATGGGAAAAGGAGGTAAGCCCATGGCTTTCCTTTTTATCTGTGTTCTTTTTATTTTTCCCACACACAATCAGAAGATAAGGTTAATCTTCTCAGTATTGCATTGTTTTTCTCTGCCACATAAAATAGTTAAAATAATTTGAATTGTAATGTTAAATAACTCACCATCCATTTTTACTTACTGTTTTGTATGGAGGTCAGTGAGGAGGCTTCAGTATTCATCTTTCTTTTCCTTCTGCCTAGTCTTGTGTTTGCTTCACCCAAGGAATGGGACACCTCCCTCTCACTGTTCTTTCCCTCACACTGTTTATTTCCTGGTTCCCTCTGGCCTTAAAATACAGAACCTCCTTCCAGAGCCCTGTGGTATTTGATGGAAAGGATTTTGACAAGGTTCTGGGACTCAGTGTTAGCTATGGGCTTTGATGCTGGATATCACAGGGTCAGTGGTGACAGATCTTCCCTCTCTCTCCACTTTCTCCTCTGTGGCCTTCTCTAACACCCTCAGCTCTCGCCACCTCCATGCTCTCTCCTAGGCACCTGTACGTCATCTCCTTTCACCTTATAGGACTTCTGCAAACTGCTGCATAGGGCACCTCCATAGCCCACTTGAGGACTCCCAAGTTTCTTTCATTTATTACACCCAAGTCCCTGTTCTGGACTTTCTGCCCACTTCATTGGGATTCCATCCCTTAATGATCTTCCAGGGATTGGGCACAAAACCTTCCCAGGTATTTCTGGGATGTAGACTCTTTTTTTCCTGTGGTACCATATTCCAAAAGCAAAGCATGGCCAGCATTTGGAGTTTGATGACTAAACCTTGAAAATAAGCCTGACAGGGCACAAGAGTCTCGCTCTCAGTAGTCTGCCTTCAGGAACACAGCTGTGCGTGGCTAGCCTGGTCATCTCTCTCTTCTAGGGCATCTTGTTCAGGATTCCTACCTCAGCCCCTCTCTCAGAGCTGTATGCACCCTGTGTCAGCTTCTAACATCCGGATGGGATGCCTGGTGCCTTACCCATCCCACCTCTAATGCTGGGTTAGAAAGTTGGAGTCTTTTCTCTTTGATCCCAGCCATATTTGTGCAGAATCAGAGGCCATCCAAGGCCATCCTTTGTCATGCAGATTTACGTAATGGAGTCACACCAGGGGTTTAAAAATTCCTGGGCACTTGCTCACTCCCTGGGTGGTGCCTCTGCCTGGTCTGAGCCCTCTCTCTTCTTCCTTAGGCTAGTTCACAAACTGACTGCAAGGCTCCTTCATGATCCCTGAAGTTCCCTCTACCTTGCAGGATCTAAGTGATAGAACCACAGGTGGCCACAGAGCTGAGAGTCCTGCTGGAGGCTCCTCCCTTTAACTGGAAGCCATCACTGCTGTGTCTGCTACAATGGTGCCTACACAGACCACACTCACCTCCCCTCTGTGCAGGCCCAGCTGGACTTCCCTGCCTTCGCTTGCTTGACATTTGGGGAAATCCTGATTTTTCATTTTAATCTGGACCATTTGAAAAATCACCAACGGTTAGCTGCCTGGTAGTCAAGGCCCTAGGTGTAATGATCTGTCCTGTCCCTTTAAGATTCAAGTCACTCCCATTCCCACTCCCTCACAGTCTGCTGAGGCAAGCTGATCTTCAGCTTCCAGCCGGAGTCCCTCCCCTTTCCATCTCCCTCTTAAAAGGGCAGCTTCTGTCTGTCCCTTCTCCCCACTTCTCCCCTTCCCCTCTTCTGTTTCTCTCTCTCTCTCTCTCTCTCTCTCTCTCTCTCTCTCTCTCTCTCTCTCTCCTTTTCTCCCCGTCTCCCTTTCCCTTCCATAACCCACTAAATAAATATCCCACCTCACTCTGCATGGGATGCCTATCCATGTCTGTCTCTCACCCCTCTGTGTGGTTCCCTGCCTGGGACCAGCTGCCTACGGAGACCTGTGGCATGGTCTCATGGCTTATCCATCCATCTGTCTCTCCATGTGGTCTTGTGCGCTGTCCCCACCTGGGACTGGCTGCTCTCAGGACCCCCTGCCCGCTGCCTGCTGCAGCCACTCAGGAACCTGCAGCATCTTTATTTAATCCATTACACTAGGCATCTGTGTCTCATCTCTGCCTCTTCTCCTCTGAGCTGCTCATCCTTCCCCTTTCTCCATGAGATCTTGCTGAGACACCTTAGATTTTGTCTCCCCAGCCCTGTCTAAAAGCTATTGCATTCACATCTTTGTTGGTTACCATTCCATTGGCCTGGTCAACAGCAGTCTTACTGGGTCCTCTTAAATTTTTCTGAAAAACCATTGCTTCTCCTCAGCGTCGGCATAATGAAGGCAGCAGTCATGGCTAATATCTGTTGAGTGCACTGGGTCCCCGCAGCGTGCTGTTAACCATGTTTATTCATATTCTTTCAAGTCCTCACCTGGAGCTGAGATTATTCTCCCTTTTTATTAAATGAGAAAAATTGGAAAAAAGAAAGGATAATGACAGGCCTCATGTGTGGCATAGATGGCTCTGAGCTCTGACTCCAGCACAGCCCACTGTCCTGACCACCACGCTGTCCTGTTCTCCTGACCACCACACTGTCCTACCTTACATAGATATTTAGTAGAGATTTACTGAATAAAAGGGAGGGCAGGTGGGTAAGCAAACAGATGAACTGGGAGTCCCTTTGTCTTGCTAGCAAGTACATTCTCTATGTAGTGTTCCATTTAAGGAACTGAAAGTAAATTTACTTCATTACATGTTAAATATTCAACCTTTCATTTTTCCATTTTAGGCTTTGCAACCCTCCCCACCACAAAAAAAAGTCCCATATTGTGGTTCTGGAGAGAAAGGGAGGGTATTTTTTATAAATGCTTCAAAACATTCAAAATGTGTGTGCTTATGAATCTTAAAGAAAATAGCCCAGGACAAACAGCGTTCGAACACATTTGCATTTTGCAGTGGCTCACATTGTCGATGTGCATTCATGTTCAGTGAACACATTTAATTCCATCAACGTTCCTTTTATGGCAGATTTGTATTTCTTGGAGAGACCATCCCGCTGAAGCCGTCGGTTGGAATATTTATTACTATGAACCCAGGATATGCTGGCCGAACTGAATTACCAGAAAATCTCAAAGCTCTGTTCAGGCAAGTGCTTGCCTCGCAGCTCAATCTGGCGCGCTTCTGCCACCTAAGGTCGCTTTGCTCTGATACCAGAGAGTTTAATTTCCTATGGAAAACTTATCTCTTGCAATCCCTTCATGGAGATAATTTTCTCCATGCTAAATGCACCTGTGTGTATTGAGACTGGCACTCAAATCTGTAAGTAAAAGCTATGCAGTAATTTCAAGTATTTAATATTATTTTTTCACTAAGATATTTCATTGTAAACAGAATTTTCAAAAATTATAAAATATCTGGTAAATACAGAAATGTATAAAGAGTAGTTTTTGCCAACTGGACAATCTTAATAGATTGTTGTAGTTTTTCTGGTTTCTTCTTTAATTTATATTTTATACAGTTAAGTTATATTAAACATGATTTTATTTGCTTCTATTCTTATAATGTTTTGACATGCTACATTTTATCATACTACTGAAAATTGTTTGGAAATACCATTTTACATAACTTCAAAATCATTCCTCTTATAACTCATCTTTATTTTCTTGATCATCTTGCCTGGTTTGGTAGGCTTAATTTTGTTTTTGTGATATTGAACTAGCAAGCTATAAACATTTATCCTTATTAAAATTATTCTTGTTTCTAGTTATAATCCCAAAATGGATTCTTTGGGTGTCTATGTGTGTGCATGTAGACTCAGAGGTTGACAATGGGTATCTTCCTCAAATCCTCCAGCTAACTTTTAAGGCAAGATCTCTCAGCTAGCAAGCCTGGGGCATCCTCCTGTTTCTACCTCCCAAACACTAGGATTGCAAGTGTGTACTCACTTTGCCCTGGGTGATGGAGAGTGAGCTCAGATCCTCAACTTTGTGTGGCAAACACTTTAGTGACGACAGTGGTTTGAGTGAAAATGGCCCCAATAGGCTCATAGGGAATAACACTGTTAGGCGGTATGGCCTTATTGGAGGAATTCATTTCCTGCTGCCTGTGGATAAAGATGTAAAACTCTCAGCTACCTCTCTAGCACCATGTCTGCCTGCATGCCAGCATGTTTCCTGCTATGATGATAATGAATTAAATCTCTGAACTGTAAGGTAGTCCCAGTTCAGTGTTGTCTTTGATTAGAGCTGCTGGGGTCATGGTGTTTCTTCACAGCAGTAGAACCTTAGGACAGTGGCTAAACTGTTCCCTGTTGTGGGATAATCTGTGAAGGTGTGTCGCTCAGACTGATTTAATAAAAAAACTGAACAGCCAATATCTAGGCAGGATTTTCAGGGCAGAGGATGTTGGGAACAAGCAGGGAGGAGATGCACAGAGTCGCCAGCCAGGTGGAGAGGAAGCAGCATGGGCACTGTGGAGTAAAGGGAATAAGTCACAAGACAAAATGTAGATTGATAAAGATGATTTAGTTCAAGCTGTAAGAGCAACTTAGTAGCAAGTCTGACCTATCGGCTGAGCTTTCAGAATTAATAAGTCTCTGTATGGTTATCTGGAAGCCGACAGGTGGGACAGAAATATCTGTCAACAGTTCCCCAAACACCAGAATAGGATCTTAGAAATAAAATTACCAGGTGATAATTAAAATAAATTGTGGACCTACCTTCTCCAAATACTCAGCCAACATACACACTAAGGGCTGCCTATGTAGGAAGACCTGCAGGGGCGTCTGCAGAACCCATTGATCATGGTATCTTCTCCATCACTTCCTGCAGGTGTAACTGGGTACGCTAGCACGCCTCCACTTCAGTGAGGAGCTGGTGGAGCAGCACAAATATCAAAACTGAAAAGAAATTCCTAAACTCTCCGGAGTTCCCTTGAACTGCTTAGCAACCAATCCCTCCATTCCACATGACTCTCTCTGACTAAGGGTTACATTTATCTTTCATGAAGTTCATGCCAATCCCAGTTTCTTCAACTGTGGGCCATGACTCTCTAGGGGTTCAGGTAACTGAATGTGAGGTCATGAAAAAATCAGCAACAGTTAAAGTTTCTGGATGTGCAAGGCCCAAACTCAACCCCAGATCCAGTGTGCACTGCTGACACCCCTACAGTCTTGGTTCTGAACATAGAACATGCCCTCCTCAAGCCTACAGTCACCACACAACAATAACCAACGCTGCCTGTACAACCTGGATGTATGTACACACATGGTTTAATTACAGAAAAGGAAGACTTTTTCCTGTCATTATTCCTCTGCATGTTCCAAATCAGTGTGTCTCTGGATTGTATTTGTTTTTTATTTTGGATACTGGGGGTCATTGGCTAGCCAACCTAGCCTATTAGGCTAGTTCTGGGACAGTGAGAGACTTTGTTTCAAAAATAAAAAGTGAAGGATGTCTGAGGTATGGCGTCAGTGATTATTCTTTGGCCTCCACACACATTGATATATGTTCTACATGCTCAGAGAAGAGAGTGGGAAGTACACATGAACACATTGGCACAGGAGACCACTTCCTAAATATAACCCCAGTAGCACAGACACTAAAAGAAACAATTGATAAATGGGACCTCCTAAAATGCAGAAGCTTCTGTAAAGCAAAGGACACAGTCAATAAGACAAAACGGCAGCCTACAGAATGGGAAAAAAATCATCACCAACTACACATCAGACAGAGGGTTAATTTCTAATGTTCCTGGTACAGACCTCATTTACTCAAGAGGCATTGTTTTTATATGTTTTGCTGAATTTTATACACTGTAAATTTTTCTAGATTTTTAAAATTCTGTACTACAGAGGACATTGGTCTTTAGTGTTTGGTTTGTAATCTCTGATTTTGGCATCAGCGTAATGCTGATGTCATGACATTAGTTGCTGAGCCGTCTGTTCTCTAAGACTTTGTGTAGTGTTGCTATTGTTTATTGCTAAATTATTTGACAGAATTAACCAGTGAAGTCATCTGGACCAAGATTTTTCTTCATGGGGTCTTTCCAGTAGTGAGCTTCTTTAATAGATACGGAGTGATGGAGACTTTATTTGTCTTTGGGTTAGTTTTGATGATCTGTATCTTTTCTGGAGCTCTTCCTGTGGTCTGGGCTAACAAGTGTTTTAGCATGCGTTTTTTCATCCTACTATCTGCAAGGATGTCCCCAATTTAACACATGGTAGCAATAACTGGTGCTGTGCGACTTCCTCTTGGTCCGTAAGGTTAATCTAATGGCTTAGCAGTTGACTTTTAGGAGTTCTTTAGGATTGACAGTGTGTCTTTAACTACTTAGCATGCCTCCAAAAGAATTAAATGCCCCTTTACATTAGATTATAAGAATGTTTATAGTTTTAGTGTGATTTCCTTTCATTCTTTTAAGCTTGTCCATCCATTTTATATTTATTCATAATTCATTTACATTTTACTCTAATTTTATCATATTACTTTAAAAATATAATTCATACAAAGAAAACTTTGGTAGGTAATGCAAAACGAGTATTTAATTCTGTTCCCTAATGTTCATCAAATATTCTAACACCTCATGTTGAATTTTTCCCCTCTTCATAATAACAGCTTTCTCTAGCACAGCAATTCCTTGCTTCCTTTTCTTCAGCGAATGTCCACCTAGTGGTGAACGTGCTGGCTCAGAACACACTTGCTGGAGAGCTGTACATGGCGCCAATATTTTCACATTTCTGACACCAGTTATTCCATGCGCTTCTTTTACTTGGGTCTTAGAGTTTAATTTTTTTTTACATTTTCATAAATTGTTTGGTAAAGTAACTGCAGCATCATTTGTGTTTCGATGTTAGTTTTTAAATGATTTCCATTATTCTGTTGTTTTATTGAACTATATGAATTGGGTTTCTGATGATGAGCCACCTTAATCATCAGGAACACTGAGGCTTATATGACATGAAAGCGGGAGAGGAGGGACAGGAGAGAGTAGTGGGTATGTAAGGTATGATGATATGTGTACATCAAAATGTTTATATATCAGCCCATGTTTGTACACTATCTAAAAATTAGTAAAGTTATTGTATATACTAATGCAATGATAGACAGTATCCCAACATGTTTATTTTCTCTGATTTCTGTTCTTCTTAAATATGAAATATAATCTAGGGTCAGGTTAGATAGGGGCTTCTATCTAGGTCCCCTAGGCCCAGAGACACTGTAAGAAGTATCCAGGGTGAAAAAACTCAACTGTGTGTGAAGTAGAATGTAACTGAACTCACATTGATACGTAAATATTCGGGGACACACAGTCTTAAACATCTAAACCTTGGGGCTTACTTATCCATTTGCCTGGGTTCCATCTGTACCTGGCTTTAGTGAAAAGGTTTCAGATCTGGCTGTTTCTGGCTCCTGTCTTTGAGGGGGACTTTTTAAAAGCCTGCTGCATGTAAAGTGGAACTTGAAACTACTTTTTTCTACATATTCATCTTAAAGGTCCCTCCTGCAGCCTCTGCAGGAGCAAGAAGGGCCATCTCTCCAGCCACACCTGTACACCATTTAGAGAGTGATGTTAAGTGTCCGTGGGCTCTGTGGGCCAGCCACCAAGCACAGCTGGCTTTGAAAAGTCAAGTGCATCACTTTTTGTTGTTGTTAAACCACAGCGAAGGTGATGAATACTCAAAGATCCCAAATTTGTCATTATTTTTGTTACTTGTGCCTCAGAGGTTGTCTGTGACTGTGTGGAGGTGCCCCACACCTAGAGACGGCCATTCAAACCAGACATGGAACAAGGTCCACTATTCCCTAAAATATTTTCTGACATGCTGTTTGACTTTCACCAGAATGCTGCTCCACAGCTACAAGCTGACTTCTCGTGCTCAGCATCACTCCCTCTCCTGGCTGGTGAGAGCAGGGACACTAAAGTTAAGAGCCTAGGGAGAACTGTGCGCAGAGCCCTAAATTAAATCTCCAGCAGCACCAAGCATGCTGGACAAAACCCAACCAATCAGGGAGGGAAGTTAACTTGTTGCATTTTCTTTAAACTTGCCCCACGCCCAGGCTTCTGCCATATCTGCTGTCTCTCCATCTCCCTGGTGTCCGTGGAAATGTTTTAGTTGAGCTGCAGGGTTTTGTTAGTTGTGATTGACAGAGACCATTATAATCTGTTTAGGAGTGGTGAAGGCGTTGGTACAGACTAATCGCTTGACTTAAGTGATATGTATGTATGGCCTTGCCACATCGTAAACTAAAGCTCATATGTAAACTCTAGACCCTGTGCCATGGTGGCCCCTGACACTGAGCTCATCTGTGAAATCATGTTAGTGGCAGAAGGGTTTGTCGACGCGCGAGCATTGGCCCGGAAGTTCATTTCCTTGTACACACTCTGTGAGGAGCTCCTGTCCAAGCAGGTGAGAACTCTTTGGTTACTATTATTTGGTTTTATATTACATTGAAATAGGTTTTCAAAAACATGGATGCTAAATAATTTAACATTAGACATTAGACATTAGACAATTGGAAAGATTTCATGTTTCAAAATACCTGTTTTCCAAATCTTATTTTTTTCTGAAACTAAATTTAAGACACCTTTGTGTGTAACATTTTACTTGTACTCCATATTAATTTTTATCATTAGGTTATGGAAGCTTTCTCTACACATCATGGATGCTGCATTTATAAAGTGGGGCTTTGTTTATTTATCCTAATCTTGGAAGCAGGTTAAGCTCACATCCTTTCTCCTCTTGTTGCTTGCTTCGCGCAAGTTTGTGAAGTCCATGCAGCACAAACAAGCATGTGCCGGCTGCAGTGCCTTCTGTTTAGCTTTGGACCTGTAGTTTTGCACTGACTCCCTGGGAAGTTAGGCTGCAGCTGGTGCACAACAGGTAACAGGGCTGTTAACCCACAGATGTTTGTGCTGCCCCACGTCAGGGTGAGCTGTGGAGTCCCAGAGATGAGATCATACTGTCATTTCAGGGTAGGCGTTTGGGAAGGGAACTGTAATCTTTAACAGTGTGGGAAAGTGCTGTATCACACTGCTGTATGCAAAGGCAGCACGCTACGTTGGGTATGACCTCAGCTGCTGTGTTTTCTACACATAAAATGACTGGGGAAATACAATTTCTAACACATTTTACTGCAGGTTAAGAATATTAGCATTTTCTTTTTCTTTTATAGTCTGAAGTGTCCTTTAAAGTTCCACTTAAATGTTATAATGAGGAACTACACTTCCCATGGAAAATGAAATTGTTATTGTATCCAGTGCTGTAGTAATATGCTAACATTTAGTGACCATCCACTACAGCCAAGTAGTACGATTATTGACGACAGTGGCAGAGGGTGGAACGCCAAAGAAATGAAGCAAACACCCATGTGTTCTACTCTAAGGAACGCGGAGGTCCAACCGCATGAAGTAAACACTGGGAGAAAGCAGGGAGGGGAAGCCCATCAGGGTTCTCAGGAAGGAAGGGCTACGGTAGACACAGCTTCCTGCGCCTCTTCCTTGCTCAGTCTCCTGAGCAGAGGATCACAGGTGCCTACGGCCTCGCCCAGCGGCATGAATTGTGTTTTACAATCTCCTCAGCTTACCAGTCGGCGGGTTATACTCCTGTTGTTAGATGTGGAAGGTTCGTGAAACTATTAAGTCCCGAGCAAACACGTGGAGAGCTGTTATAAACTGAGCTCATTGTAACTCACTCTGTAAAAAGAGGGCACGGTGCTGGGGTCAGGAGGCAGGGTGCTGGGGTCAGGAGGCAGGGTGCTGGGGTCAGGAGGCAGGGTGCTGGGGTCAGGAGGCAGGGTGCTGGGGTCAGAGGAGGCCGGGTGCTGAGGGTCACGAGGCGGGATACTGGGGGTCAGAAGGCAGGATACTGGGGGTCAGGAGGCGGGGTGCTGGGGGTCAGGAGGCGGGGTGCTGGGGGTCAGGCAGGACAGAGGTGAGTTCTTTTTTGAGGGCAGGAGAAAAAGGAAGCGTGACCAAAAAAAGAGAACTGGGCTAACATGTTAGCACATCTTAGGGACGTTTCTGAGGCACAAGAGGAATTCGAAGAATCAGAGAACATTCCTGAGCAAAGGAGTAAAATTGGAAGAGAGAAGAAATGAAAAGGAAGATAGCGTTCTAGAATCAGTGTTTATTGGATGTTCATATTTAAATACCCAGGCTTCCCCAAGAACCGAATCTGCAAACTTGCTGCTGCATCCTCTCCTCTGGCATCATTTCTGCAAGGATTTGGCCATGACCCAGTCTTTGTGCCTGGCAGACCTGCTAGTCCCTTTTTTCTTTTCCTTCTCCAGCCCTGCTCTGTTTTTGTACTTTTAACTTCCAGATGATCACTACCATGACCTGTGACAACAAAATTATTTTTCTGCTGTGAGTCTTCATAAGTTCATTCGGGTATGTGTACCCCCAAACACACACTCTCTCTCTCTCTCTCTCTCTCTCTCTCTCTCTCTCTCTCTCTCTACACACACACACACCCCC
>NW_026068068.1:2082490-2097489 GCF_014885135.2 Alexandromys fortis | reverse complement strand
CACACACACACACACACACACACACACACACACACACACACACGAGAGAGAGAGAGAGAGAGAGAGAGAGAGAGAGAGAGAGAGAGAGAGAGAGAGATCTGAACAAAAACTTTCTCTGTGCACCCCTTACTATCTGCATTCCACAGGGGTGTTTTTTAATTTCCTTCTCTGTTTCATTACCAGCAGAGACAATGGTTAAGACCCAACTCTGTTTTATTATCCACAAACAGATGAGATGGCATGCTTATCCATGTATCTATCATGTCAGTGTGCACAAAGCATCCATTCGCACATGATCAGTTTTTCCCCTGCAACCGTTTGCAAAGTAGATGCTACTCCTGTCTGCCTCTCTGTAGCTGCTGCTGCTGCTACTGCTGCTGCTAAATCCTTGGGGGGGGGGGCTGCCTGGAGTCACAGCTGAGAAACATTTGAGAGAAGAGTTACTACATGAAGGTGGTAGACAGGGGGACCAGTTCCTCCAAATCAGCCATTTGGGGGCCAAGACTGATGCTGCACACCTTTAGTTCCAGCAAAGGCATGATCTCTGTGAGTTCAAGGCCAGTCTGGTCTCTGGAGCAAATTTCAGGACAGCCAGGGATGCATAGTGAGACCCTGTTTCAAACAAAGTCACCTTTGACTTAAGTTCATGTAATATATGTTTATTGAGCACTGTATTGTGTGCTCAGGAGTTCTGCAGACAGAAACAGATACACTATCCCAGGCGTGCAGAGCCAGTGGGATTCGTGGGGAATGATATGCAGGTCTCAGAGAGACGCTGGTTCATAAGAGAATTGTGTAATTTTATTGTATTTAATGCCAGCACTGAGGCAGGGTTGCCTAAGTGACTAAGAGAGAGAATGGGTGGCTAAACACTGAAGGCTGGAGGAACAACTACACAAGACTTGGTCCAGTCCAGGTGCCAAGTCAGGCTGGCTGAGGAAGAGGAGCAGACGAAGGAGCTGGGGCCCTGAGCAAAAGTTGCAATGAGATATTATAGAAAAAGATTAGCTGGGGGAGGCCAAAATATGGCCAAAAGAAGTCAGACATGTATCCCAAAGACAAGGTTTTTTAAATTGTTTGTTTTGCTTCCGGAATTAATTGTTGTAAGTCATAAAAATGTGTATCTGTCTGAACTCTTTGGGTTTCCAGCTTTCACTTCTAGAATGAAGGTCTCATTCAGTCCGTTTTGGTTTTAGGATCACTATGACTGGGGACTTCGTGCTATCAAGTCTGTCTTGGTTGTAGCTGGCTCCCTGAAACGAAGAGATAAAAATAGACCTGAAGACCAGGTACCGCACTGATAAAGGATGTTATCGAGGGAGTAGCTAAATGACTCCAGACAGACATTCCTGGCTGGGGAGGCACACAGAACCCTATTTATGAAAACATCTATTCTTAATGCAGGCTATTTTAAGGGTTGGCATTATCTGTAAGTGCTCATAAGTGTTCCTGACTCCAGAGACGGGAACCTGGGAAGGAAATGTAGTTTTATAAGTGCTTTTGGATTATCAACCACAAAAGGCATTTTGACAGATACAATAAAATAGTTTCGTAATCACTGTTTGATTTCCTTTGAGGAACGTTTAGGGAACACAGTCTAGTGAGGCACAGAACACCCACTGTGTGGGGTAGACTTACAGACAAGAGGTTGGCACAGGGAGAAGCACAATAGTCGGGAAACCACCAGGGAAAGTTCTGCTCTCCTGAGAGAGACAAATGGTGGCGGCCAAGTGAGACTCTCCTTGCTTCAGGAGGAAAAAGATGAAGGGCAGACAGAACTGTTCATGAATGCATGCAGTATATCTTGAGGCATAGAAGAAAACTAGATCCATGCTAGTTTCAATGCTGGGGCATTGTTTCTCTTAAATTTGCTAATATGTCTCTTGTTGGTCTCCGCTCATTCTTAGCTAGCATTTCCTTTACATTCTGCTCTGTGGGGAGTGTTGATGGAATGTGTAGCTCTTATATAATTTATTCTGATGCTTGTGTTACTGCTTTTAAAGTTTCACATGCACATTAGTTTCTAATTGGTGTAAGACTAAACTAAAAGTATTTGCATTTATGATCTTGTGATTTACGAGTGCTTCCAGCAATGTGATCTGATAGAGTGGGAGAAGGGTGAAGGCTCGAGAGAGCTGCCGTTGCGTTCTGAAGACAGAACACCTACCACAGAAGGGAAAGGCCTCCTTACTCACCTTATTCTGAGGCCTATCTATGGTCACCTGTATGTTCCACTAACCTGAAAGGATTTGCCTCCCTGTGGATGGAGACAAGTGCTCTCCTCTCTGATGTAGATGTGAGGGTTGAAGATGTGTTGTTAGGGGCCTGGAGGGATGGCTCGTCAGTTAAGAGCATGCGCCATTCTTCTGGAAGACCTGAGTTTGGTTTCTAGTGCCCAGACTGGGCAGTGCACAACTGCCTGTATCTCCAGCTCCAGGGCCTTCTCTCTCTCTCTCTATTTCTCTCCCTCCTTCCCTCCCTCCCTCCTTCCCTCCCTCCCTCCCTCCCTCCCTGTGTGTGTGTCTGTCTGTCTGTCTCTCTCTCTCTTTGTGTGTGTATGTGTGTGTGTCTGTCTGTCTGTCTCTCTCTATTTCAGTAGGTAAATAAAAACTGTTAAAAATGTGTTATTAGCTCAGCAGGTATTTGTTCTACTTTGAATTGGTTTTGAAAAATTACAACTAATTTTAAATGGTACACAGGGTAAATATTATGTATCTTAGAGTTTAAGTGGAGACCACTCGTTCATTTCCCAGGCACCCAGACCCAAATAATCACACAGAAACTGTATTAATTACAACACAGTTTGACCAACAGCTTAGGCATCTTTCTAGCTAGCTCTTAAATGTTAAATTAGTCCATTTCATTTAATCTGTGTATTGACACAAAGCTGTGGCCTACCGGTAAGGTTCCAGCTTGCGTCTTTCTCCTTCAGTAGCTATATGGCATCTCCCTGACTCTGCCTATATATCTCTTCCAGCCTGGTTATATTCTGCCATAGGCCAAAGTAGCTTTTTTTTTTTTTTAATTTTAGAGCTTTATTGATTTGGGTATGAGCCAGAATTAAGCTAAACCACATCTGTCAGATTTTGTTCAGTGAAGTTTCATAAACTATAGACAAATTATTTCAAATGTATCTGGCCCAATTCACAACTCGTTCTTTTCTAGACAGGCTAGCCAAGTGAAAATAGCTTTCTTTTCTAGATGATCTTAAACAAGCATTTGGTTTTCTTTTTTTTTTTAATTCTCTTTTTTCATCAACCAATATAAACAACCCATATACAGAAGGACATTCTACATCACTCCCCCTTTTCTTTCAAAATAAAAAGGAAGGTTTTAACTTTAACATAGTAAAATTACATGTGCAAAACAGTTATCAAGAAAAATTATAGTTATAATATTTAGTCAATTTACATTTAGCAAATTAAGAAAAATATTATATCTCTCCTATCTTTGTGGTTCTAAAGTTTTATATCTAGTTTATCTTTTGTCATAACTAAAGCAAACTATAACTGTCTGTCTTCAACTGCACCAAAGACCGCAGAAAGATATACTACCTAAGAGAAACTGCATTTGAGCAACTTCCAAAACTCTAGAATTAACAGAGACACCTTGCTGCCTGGACAGTCACCCAAAGTTGTTCAATAACATTGGAGCATCCATCTTCAACCTACAGGTCCATAGTATCCAGCAGACTTTTCTATAAAGCAGGAAATTTGAAGATCTCTTCTGCCTTGTAATGGTAAAGTTCATCAGTTGCTTTCTTCTGTGTCCTGCAGAATGTCTGGCAGTTTCTTCCGTGACACAGGAATCCTGAAGAACATTAATTTCTTTAACAAGTTTAGCAGTCATTTTTCTGTGGGTCCTGCATGTCCAGTTTATACAGCATACCATAAAGCAGTTCAGGCAAGAGCAGTTTCTTGCCCAAATAGTTAGCAAACTTCATAAGGAACCTCTTCAATGCCCATCATCCTCTTGAAGTAACTGGTGCTGCCAGAAGCAGACCTGTCTCACTGTCGAGACTAGTCTATTCTTAAAACATTTTAAATGCCGTATTCTGTAGGTCTTTGAAAGATTTGAAGTATACCAATTCATCTGAGGTATATCTTTGTACATCTAGAAAACCTAACTAGCATGGCTACGTTATAGATGGCTATCTATTAATCTGTATTTATTATACATTGCATTTTTAAATGAACTGCATACACAAGCACAATACCTTAAACAAGAGCAGAAATACATATACACAGAATAACAATATGAGCCTTACATCTGTATCAATAGACCAAGAGCCACACCAATGCAAAGTCTTCATCTCTATGTCATATATGGTTTTAAAAACTTGACTGTGGTTATGAGGCATTCATAACCAACCATTTTAAAATGAAAACAAACATCTATAAACAATCATTTTAGGAATTTGGGCATAGTTTTCTCTAAACTGCTTCCTGCTGTTTGTTGGGTGAAGTGTTTTTAAGGTTCATGGAGACCTTTTGGGGGTCCTGTTCCATCAAACCTCCTTAGCTTGGAAGGAATCCACAGAAGTTCTCATCTTCTGTGAAAATAAAAACAGAGTCTCTTTTTGAAAGCAACATATCCTTAGACTCAAATTTCAAAGTCAAGGTATCTTTATGTTGGTTTAACTTAACAACTCTCACAATCAAATGTCTCTGCAGCCAAAATATTCAAAGAAAACACAATAATATTCATAATCCAGGCTCTTTGTGTATTTTCCATCTTTATATGTTTTTTACTCCATTTTTTTAATATTGAATTATCTTTACTCCTTTAATCTATGACTGTCTGTACTCTTGACTGTTATTTTTCCTCTCTCTCCCAAGCCTATGTACATTTTTAAACATACTGTGACCCATTCAGAGGTTTATTTTTGTATGAACCTGCCTTTATTGCATATCTATAATCATTTTCTAACCAGGAGCACTTTTGAAATGGTAAGCAGCTTGGTCACAGTGGTCCTGGTCACTGGCTCCATCTCTCTTGGTCTTTCAGTATGGCAGAGGTATGTTTACTGCCAGCTCTGCAGTCCATGCTCATTGCCCCAGGTTCAGAGATGCAGCAGATCCACATCACCATTAGGCAACTTATAGTTCTCTGTTCACAAACCCCATTTAAGTGCAGGACCTCCCAAAAGAGCCAGAGCCACCATCTCTTAAAGAAGTCATAGAGTTTTTACTGCTAATGCTGAGTCAGGAAGCCTTCTCTTAAAGAAGCCACACCTCTGCTTGCCACCAGCAAACAAAGCCTATTTGAAAAAAAAATGCAACTACCAAGATGCGGTGCTTGGCTTCCATTTTTGTAGGTCTAGGAGCCTTCTTTGTTTTCTTTCTTTTTTTTTTAAGGTTTTTTAGGTCTTATATGGATTCACGCCCCCAGACAGTGGGCACCATTTTGTAAAAGGACAAAGTTCTTTTGTTTCCTGGCCACCCAGACCCAAATAATCACACAGAAACTGTACTAATTAAAACACTGTTTAGCCAATGGGTTAGGCATCTTTCTAGCTAGCCTTTATATCTTAACTCTTTTCTTTCTACCTATATATTGCTATGAGTTTGTGACCTGCCGGTAAGGTTCCAGCCTGATGTTTTTCTCCTTTGGCAGCTACATGGTATCTCCCTGACTCTGCCTACTCTCTCTCTCTCTCTCTCTCTCTCTCTCTCTCTCTCTCTCTCTCGATATATATATATATCTATATATATATCTTCCATCCTGGCTATATTCTGCCCTACCATAGGCCAAAGCAGTTTTATTCATTAACCAATTAAAGCAATGCAATACACTATGTACTGCACAATGTTTAAATCAGGTTAAGCATCTGTCTCTTCAAACATCAATCATTTATTTGCCACTAGAAAGGAACTTTCAAAGTCCTTGCTTAAGCTTTTGAGATGTTCCTTGATGCCTTGAGACCCAGTGTCTTCCATCCTCTGTCCCAGGTGCTCATGAGAGCTTTAAGAGATTTCAATATGCCTAAAATCGTGACTGATGATGTCCCTGTGTTTCTGGGCCTGGTTGGAGACCTGTTTCCATCCCTGGATGTGCCTCGGCAGAGGAAACCACACTTTGAACAGATGGTCAAGCGATCCACGCTGGAACTCCGCCTGCAGCCTGAAGAGAGCTTCATCCTCAAAGTAAGAGATATGTTGACTGTTGATGGCAAGCAGGGCAATTAGTAGTTCAAGTAACAAACATTAACTATATTACAGGGCTTTAATGTGATTTTATTAAATACTTTCACTTATTTCATATCATAGTCAGCTAAAGAACATCTAAGTAAATACTTCAATATCTAGTCCCTTTTATCAAGGACTTAAAAACATAGAAATAACTACCATGATTTTAAATGTAACCATATTTTTTAATTAGTTACAAAACTTCTTGGTAACACATTCCAAAATTTTATTGTGTTTTCTCTTCCTCCAATTCATAGACTGCTGAAAGTAAAATCATCAGTGTATTCGTGTAGGGGGTGGGCTGTCAGCATGCATGACAAACACTCAGGAATGTCCTGTCTGACTTAGCCAAAGCCATGCCCAGGCAGGGCTGCACTGTGCTCAGTGAATACATGAGCACAATGCATGAGTAGTCTGTGTTCTGATGGCTGTCGTGTTGGAAGTCATTACTCCCCTGTGAGTAATGATTGCTGGACATCCATTTCTGCTGGGAACTCTGAAGAATCACTGAGTTTATGAGTAACTCCTCCTGCCATGTACCAAGTGCCATAGGAAGTTATGAGATGGGGCTGGGAAGATGTCCCAGGGAGTGAGAGGACTTGAAACACAAGTATGGGGACATAAGGACCTGGATTTGAATCCACCTACCTATATGAACGTCAGGTGTGGCTGTGTTTACTGTCACTTCAATGTTTGTAGGGGAGAGAAGTAGGTGTGTTCAGACACCTCATTCTTCTCTAGAGCAGCAGGTTTTCAGTGAGTCTTGACCCCTTAGGAGCCACATATCAAATATCCTGCAGACCAGATACTTACATTACAGTTCATAACAGTAGAACCATTATAGTGATGAAATAGCAACAAAATAGTCTCATGGTCAGGGTTCACACATATGAGGAATTGTATTAAAGCATCCCAGTATTCGGAAGGTTGAGAGCTACTGCTCTGGAGAATAGGTAAAGAGTACCACACCCAGCATTGCTCTCTGGCCTCCACATACACGCACACATTCCCAATCACAAGCGATGGTGGGGTATCGATGGACGACAGTGATGACTTCTATTATCCCCTGCTTCCTCTGTGAGACATCTACAATAAGTCATACTGTGGGCTCCAGTCTATGTCCCCATATGTGAGTGGGGGCTGATGAGGGTTTCAGGAGAGAACTAAAATGAGTAAGTTGTCTTTTGGTTGTTCAGTCACAAAAGGGTGTGAGTGACAGACTGTCTGTGTGCAGGTTGTTCAGCTTGAGGAACTGCTGGCTGTGCGACACTCAGTCTTTGTGGTCGGAAACGCAGGCACAGGGAAGAGTAAGGTACGATAACTCATACAGTATCTTTCAGCGTCGGACGAATGTTCTCGGGGTGGGGAGTGGACAGCAATTTTCAGTGCTACTTCGGGTTCCCTTCAATGAAGCCCACATTGAATCAGAATCTGAGCTCCACTGTTGCCATTTTATCAGTTGGCACTGTTACCTTTTATACTGAGTGAAAAACCAAATGCAACCTTTGTGTACACACACATGCACGTACGCACGCACGCACACACACACACACACATACACACACACCAGGAATAATAGGTTGTGCCAGAGACTAGGCTTTCCACACAAGACAGGCAGCATTGTGCCGTATTCAGGCCTGCACCTGCATGCTCACACCTGGCCTCTTTCACCCAGGGTGAAAGGACTCAGGCTGAGCGAGCCACCTGGCTTGCGGCCCTTGGTGAGCATTGCCCGCCCTTATTGAAATGACTGTCTTGCTTCCTTTTGGTCATCATAAATTTTACTTCCCATGTCATTATGAAAACAGATGCAACTATTTCCTCTCATTATTACTTCAGTGATAGAGTCTTCCATGGGGCCAAAACAAAGCTTGAAAAGAAGGTGGCGGCACCCACATTTTTAGGTCCCTATTGTGTGCTGGGCTAGGTGCATTGTGTGTGATTTTCTCTATTGTGATGAGAAGCTATGGGCATTATTAAGTCCCATTTTTAGTTCACTGCTTGATTCTGTTTGGCCTTCCTGACAGTCCTGGCAACAGACTTATTTTCTTGGTTGGCAGACGGTGTATGCAGAGCTGTGTGCCTTCCCATTCCGGATGCTTGGGTATAAACACACTTGGTGGCCAACAACTAAAAATAATCCGAATGGGCCTATGAGTTCTAGAGTATGGCTGCACACAGCACTTGCCAGTCCTTAGAGCTGAACCCGAAGGGGGACAATTGCTGAGGGAGGCTATGTATGGAGATTTTTCTCGTCAAAAATGTAATCATTGCAATATTAAAGTAGATTACTGATAGGCCTATAATTACTTTGTTAGTGTAACTTTCAGATGTAGGCCATGGTTCATGGAAGGATAAAATTAAATTCTATAATTTATAGTAGATTAATGGTTTCTAAAAATATAAGCTGCGTATTCCTAGGGCACTTCATTTCTTCCTCTGCTCCTCACCTATTCTGCCCTGTTCAGCACAGGCTTAGGCTGCCATGAGCAGGACTGTTACTTATCCACTCACTATCCTAAAGGAGATGGCAATATTTTACCAGCCCTTCAGAGCACGTGGACTGGCAAGGATGATACCTTGGCTTCTCAGGGGCTAGTAGAGGACAATTAGGATAGATATTTGGGTCAGTTAAATGGATATTTACCCAATGAGCCCCAGTTCTAAGGTCTCTGTCAGGCTCCTTTTGTTGATTAGCTAATCTCCACGCACCGGTGACACCATACCCTGGGATTTTGCTTTGATGCTGTTCAGATCACTGACATCTGTGGAGCTGTACTCCTGGCCTCTACCCACGAGATGCCACAGCTCTAGCTTCCCCAAGCCAAGACCTCATCCTGTGAAGGTTCACTATGTCATTGAGCACTGAAGAACGTCTATGCCAGCATTGTTGTTGTCCCTAGGTTCTTGCTGGAATGCACACTGTGGGTAATCCCTCAGCCTGCTAGGTGAGATGCTCTGGGAGGGCTTTAGCAATGTGTGTGGACACCTCTGAGATGGTCTAAATGATACTAGCAGAGTGACCTCAGGAACGGAAGTGCTTACACATATTCACGCATGGTTAAAGGTCTCAAATCTACTCTATGTGCATTGCTAACTATCTTAGCTGATAAAGCAGCTTGCTCTCATCCAAGTGACTCTGAAAATCAGGTGAACTGATTCTGTCACCATGTCACCCATGGGATTGAATTTCACAGTATGAAGATGGAAACGTGCCTATGGCCACCTTTGCCACCGTCTGCATCACACTACATGTAGGACATCCAGTAACACATGACAAATTAGCAGAATGTTTTGTCAATCTTTCACTGTTCATTTGGCCAACTTTTACGTTAGTTCTCTTGGCTCACTCTTCCCAGATTTTGAGAACACTGAACAGAACGTATGTTAATATGAAACAGAAAGCCATCTGGAGTGACTTAAATCCCAAGGCTGTGACAACAGATGAACTCTTTGGTTTCATACATCATGCTACCCGAGAATGGAAAGACGGCAAGTACTAGTTCCTTTCTGACACACTTAAAATGCCTTTTCTCTATCTCCTTTTAGAAATCTATCTTTTAGTATAAGCCATAGCCATGCTCAGAGGTTAGCTGTGTGTTGGAGCTGACCACATGATCTGCAGAACATACAAACTCAAGCAAGGTTTGAGGAAATGCTTGGCTGCACTGATCCACTCAGAACTGTGGCTGTTCTACCCTCAGCAGCGATGGCACGGCTCCTTGTAAACCAGGGAGAAGCCAATGGGAATGTCCATTTCTAAAGTTTCTAGGATGAGACACTGACTGAATTCAGGTTGGCATCACAGCTGTCTGATGGAGGAAGGTCATTGGTAATAAACAAACTGCCTTGGCCCATTTTGATAGGCCATCCCTTAGGTGGGTGGAGTAGGCAGAACAGAATGCTGGGAGGAAAAGGAAGTGAGCTCAGACTCAATAGCTCTCCGCTATGGGGCAGATGCCTCAGACAGAGGCCATGCTCCCCACTCCCAGGTAGACACACGCGATGAAGGAAGCCGCCAGGTCAGACATGCTGAATCTTTCCTGGTAAGACCGGTGCTACACAGTGTATTAGAGATGGGTTGATCAGGATATCAGAATTAGCCAGTAAGGGCTAAAGCTAATGGGCCAAGCAGTGTTTAAAAGAATACAGTGTCCATGTAATTATTTCGGGGCATAAGCTAGCAGGCGGCTGGGGTGCTGGGGACGCAGCCCCGCCGCTCATATCTGAGCATAAGCTTAGGGGTTCAGGATATTTCAGATGTTTGATTTTTGAAATAGAAATGCACAGCCAGTGAAGCCAATGCAAACATTCCAAAATCCCCGAGAGTTTGGAATCAGAAACACTTCTCATGCCAAGTGTTTGGGGTGAGGAACATTCAGCATGTATTTGGGAATAAACGCATGCTTTTGTTAGAGGTCTTTATAACTTCCCATCTCTAACCAGTGTGCCAACCTGGGTACAACCCTTGGTGTCCTCTCCCTCTGAGTCCCCTGCAGCTGACTGCATAAAAGATTATATACATACACACACACACACACACACACACACAGAGAGAGAGAGAGAGAGAGAGATGGTGTATATATTCAATATACATTTTTATTGAATATATATATTGAAACTACATGTGGTGATATGTGCCTATAGTCCCAGCACTCAGAGGCTGAATGTTTAGTGACTTCAAGGCCAGCCTATGCTATAAGTGAGTTCAAGGCCAGCCTATGCTATAAGTGAGTTATAGGGCTACGAACTGAAGCCCTGTGAGTAAATGAATGAAAGTGGGGGTGGGTATGGAGGAGAACATGGGGAAGAAGAGGAAAGGAAAAAATAGAGATAAGGAAATATGTATTAAATTTCAGTGTGCCTCCACAGATGCCACGTTAGTCTAAGCCACCCTCTTCCTGGTATTCCAGCCCTTTGTTTATATCTAGAAGTTGAAGCCTGTTTCAGGAGTGTGCCCCTTACTCTAGGGTTCACTCGTCCATGGCGTACAAG
Organism: Alexandromys fortis; assembly: GCF_014885135.2. Classification (NCBI taxonomy): domain Eukaryota; kingdom Metazoa; phylum Chordata; class Mammalia; order Rodentia; family Cricetidae; genus Alexandromys; species Alexandromys fortis. The sequence goes on along the minus strand of NW_026068068.1, from coordinate 2,086,306 downwards.
ACTAGTGATTGGGTTCACACCCACCTCCAGCCTCATTTCCTGGACTCAGCCCTCCCTTCTGGCTACCTTTCCTCTTCCCAATCCCTGCTGTTCCGTGCCTCTACTTTCCAAGTCTTGGCATGGAATATGTCTCCGCCATCCAGGCACTGTTCTCCTGACAGGCAGCATTGTGCCGTCACCCAAATGGCTTGGTCCGATGCCACCCAAAGGACCTGTTTTGAACTAAGACACACCTTGCTTTCTCCATCATCTTTCCTTGTGCTTACTGCTTATGTGTTGGGCACATTTTGACACCTTTACCTCGGGTCTGTTTTGCACTAGGGGTTATGACAGGGATAACGTAATTTTCATTCTACAGGAGCCCTGTGACAGCTGCTGAAGTTGAGAACCATCAGAAAGCTAATGACTTCCACTTCAATTATGGTGGCCAATTTTGCTGACTGCTGGGGTTTTTTATGTTTGTTTGGGTTTTGGTTTTTGATGTTTGATTTTTTGAGAGAGGGTTTCCCTGTATAACAGCCCTGGTTGTCCCGGAACTTCGTTTGTAGACCAAACTGGCCTCAAACTCACAGAGATCCCTGTGACTCAGCCTCCCAAGCCCAGCTGCGGTATGGTTTTTATGCCAAAGACTTCACAGAGCAATTCTGCACATGAGCACTGAAGCAGGTTTGCTGACGTCCTCAGAACGCGGCCTGAACTCACAGCACACAGATGTGATGACAGCCAATGGAGTGCCTGCCTTCCTACCTCCCAGCTCATGACAGCCTCGCTCGGTTCTCAGGACTGAAGCTGCGAAGCAGATAGATAGCACTTTGAAGCATGGGGCCTTGAAATTTAAACCTTGAGTAATGTAATAGAAAAAATGAAATAATATAAAAATATGATTTAAAAAGTGAAATTTGCTAGGTAATCTAAGATAGATACTGACCGTGTGTGTGAAAAGGGACGTCTTCACCTGTTACAAATTTCAGTTTATCTTCATTTTAACTATAAATCTCAACAGTGGCTTCAAGTAAGGCATTTTCCTATGTGGGGACAGGTTGGGAAGCTGTTATCGAAGGCCAGGACCCTCCCCCACAGGTAAACTCACCTGCTTGTAAATACTGGGACTAACTGGATGGAGTCCACCTAAGAAGCTCAGAAGGCCATTGTGTGCCACTCCTGAAAAAGAGATAGCAACTTTCTTTTATTTAGCTGAAAAAAAGGAGCTTCCAGGTGACATAAATGCATTTTAGAGACAAACGGCTTTTGATTGTATTAGCAACATTTGCTCCTATTTTGCAGGCCTCTTCTCGTCCATTCTGCGAGAGCAAGCAAACCTCAGGCACGAGGGGCCAACCTGGATGGTCCTGGATGGGGATATTGACCCCCTGTGGATAGAATCCCTGAACACAGTCATGGACGACAACAAGGTGAATGGTACCACAAGGTTACTCCTCAGCCCACATCCCAGGCCTCTGGGAATTCCATTCAGCTGCCAACATCAGTGATCTCTTACGCTCCTTATTGTAGTATTTTTTATGTAATCAGCATAAATCATAGTTAAAGAGTTTGAGGGAATGTGTCTCGCTTATCTTTGAATTGAATCACCTTTCATGAAAGTTAGGTACATAGAGAAGAATTCAAATTTTCTGCTTTATTGTTTTCTAAGACCCAAGCATTAAATTCTTCTATTTTATGTCGTCTGATTAAATATTGAATACTCAGACAACAAAAGAATGGTTCTGTGCTGTGTGAAAACTGGCGAGACCTGGTCATGCAAATGAAGTTGTTCCTATGGCTACAGATTATGTTTAAATGCTTTCCCAAGCATGTTGTGTGGTTGTCCTGGGAACGGCAAGACAAGAGGTCCCACGTGATACCAAAAGAGCAATACAGGTCTGTTGTTGGGCAGGAATGAGAAACTGGGAGCCAACATCACTCCAAGGTAGCACTGACCATCTTAGCAGCAGGCACTGCTTCCTGAATATCAGAAGACATTCTGCGGCCTTCCTGCTCTGGGAGCGACTAGAGCGTGCTTGGCAACTGCAGTGTTGCAGAGGCTCAAGGTTGCTCATTGTGCAAGTCAGGTCTCATTGGAGTCTGCTTACATTGGGGTGGGAACCATTGCTTCTGCTACTGAAGGACTGGCTGTCAGGAGTCCACTGAGGCAATTCTGTTCCTTGAGGATTCAGCCAGACTGCCTCTGGGTAGGCTCAGATCTCAGCTAAGATGAATCTACCTGTAGCTGCCCTACTAGGGACAACACCAGTCATGGCGGTCTGTTAGCTGCTGTTGACTCCCTATGGCAACCTGCCTCTGGCAATGACCACATCTGCTCATGCAGGTGCTGACCCTGGCCAGCAACGAGCGAGTGGCCCTCACACCTTCCATGAGGCTTCTGTTTGAGACCCATCACCTGAGGACAGCCACCCCAGCCACTGTCTCCCGAGCTGGCATTCTGTATGTGAACCCACAGGATCTGGGCTGGAATCCGTGAGCATTTTTTCTTTTCTTATATTTCTTTTGCCGTGACAATGCATGTGACATGAGCTTTGCCGCATTACCATCAGTGAGGACAGAGCTGAGTGGCCGAGAGCATACTGACACTGTCGAATTGCTGCCGCTGCCAACCGTGTGCAGAACTGTCTGCATCTTCCCTGATGGAAACCCCTGTTCCTCTCTTGCCTGAGTTCCCTGTCTCCGCCTTGCAGCTTTTGTGTATGATGTTATAAATATGGGCATACAAACACAAATTGCTCTTCAAGGTCCAGTTTCAGTTCCTCACTGATAACCTCGGGTTTGCTAGATCGAATGCTAATTCAGCTTTTAATCTTTAAGGAATTGGTATCACATTTAGCCATAGTGCCTGTACCATGTTAACTTCCTACCAGTCCCACACAAGAGGATGCTGAGGATGCTATACAGCATTCCATATCCTTGCCAGCACTGTCCTTTTCCCTTTTGCTCTAGATTTCCTCACTGTCTATCTTTCTAGGAGCCTCACTGAGTGGGGTGAGGTGGTATCTCACTGTACTCTGCACTTACTATGAGAGCATGTTCTTGTGTGTGTACTAAGTGCTTGTATTCCATGAGAAAGATCTATACAACTCCTATGTCTATTCTGTGTGTGCTAAGTGCTTGTATTCCATGAGAGAGGTCTATACAACTCCTGTGTCTATTCTGTGTGTACTAAGTCCTTGTATTCCATGAGAAAGGGTCTACACAACTCATCTGTCTATTCTCTAATCAGTTAATCTTAAGTTTTTCATTTATTTTAATCTCAGTTAAAATGATTTGAAGGTGATATTACTAATTAAGCGCAAGGCTCGTTGCATTAATTTAAAGGTAATTAAATTAGCACCCAGGTGTCTAAGTCATTTTTACTTACAGATTATCTTGATTACATACTTTGAAAATATTTAACACTCAGTAAATATGTGTTGAATAAGATGAACAAATAATCATTTCTATGAAGCTCTTAGATTAAATCTTTTTGTGAACATCTGCATATCTGTGCATGTAATAGGCACATGTGTTTAAACAATGGAAATGTTTCACTCAGAGCAAGGGTTTTGATTCTCTTGCTTAGATTGCACTTCTCAGTTGCTGTGTGGTTATGAGTCTCCCACCATGTTCTCACTCTGAGAACTTCTGAGCTAGGCAGGAGACCACAAGTTCCTATAGAAGATGCCCTCCATCATCCCTCTGTATCCTATAGCAGATGCCCTCCGTCATCCCTCTCTCTGACCCTATAGCAGATGTCCTCCGTCATCCCTCTGTATCCTATAGCAGATGCCCTCCATCATCCCTCTGTATCCTATAGCAGATGCCCTC
>NW_026068068.1:2076197-2082075 GCF_014885135.2 Alexandromys fortis | reverse complement strand
ACCCTATAGCAGATGCCCTCCATCATCATCCCTCTGTACCCTATAGCAGATGCCCTCCGTCATCATCCCTCTGTACCCTATAGAAGATGCCCTCCATCATCATCCCTCTGGACCCTATAGCAGATGTCCTCCGTCATCCCTCTGTACAGCCTTCTCACCTGTCTCTGCCCAGACGCTACTCCATGTAACTACATACGTGGGCTCTCAGACCTCTGGTCTCTGGTTTCTGGTTTCTTTGGCTCAGGAAGAACTTAGCATGAAATGAGAGGGAGAGATGAAAGGGAGGCAGGCTCTTTCCCGATCCATCCCAAACTGTCACAGCAGCATGGCTGTGGAGCTCGTCAGTGGTTCCTCTATGATTCTCCTGCAGCAGCCTTCTGTAGGACCTGCTAGTCATCCATTCTCATGCCCCAGCATTCTTTGCTTTCGGCCTGTGCTGCAAGTGTCCCTTACTGTTGTGAATCCTACAAAATCCTGAATTTATAAAGAGAGGAAGTTGGCTCAATCTCCCATTATTTGCGCCCTTCATTAGGGGCCCGTGATGGTGCAGTGCATTGTGGTACATCAGAGCTGCTCCCCTTGTGTGGATGGACACTGCTTATTCATATCCCGGCCACCCAGACCCAAAACAACACAAAACTGTATTAATTACAACACTGTTTGCCCACTAGCTTAGGCATATTCCTGGTTAACTTTCATATCTTAAACTAACCCATTTCTATTAATCTGTGCATTTCCACAAGGCTGTGGCTTACCAGGTAAAGTTCTGGTGTCTGTCTCCTTTTGGCAGCTACATGTCATTTTCCTGACTCCGTCTTCTTTCCTCCTCTATCTCTGCTTGGAATTCCCACCTTGCTCTACTCTGCCCTGCCGTAGGTCCAACACAGCTTCTTTATTAACCAATTATTCACAACATACAGAGGGGAATCCCACAGCACCCTTGTGACCAAGATATCAGGGAGAAAGACAGAGATGGAGAGAGACCTCCACTGTCCTTTTTAAAGGCACACACACAGTCACCTCACACTTCTGCTGCACCCCATATCTTGCAGGTGCCACCACCTGGCTTTAGCACCACATGTTAAGGATCGAGCCTTTAACCTGAAAGGGTGTTTTGGGTCCCTCTAAATGCAAACCTTGTCGCTCTTTGGTTTGTTTCCACCCTGCTACATCTTTTGTCACTGGTCCTTCCAATACTCCTTCGCCTGAGTGTACTTTGAGAATGACCCCTGCTTCCCATCAGGAGCTGCCATTGCTCTCCCTGATGCTTACAGAGAGGAGAACCATGGCCAGGTCTTTTGAGCTTTAATTAATTTGATTTGCTTTAATTAATTTAGTGTGAGCTTGCATTTGTCTGAGGGAAAGAGTTTTCATCTTCTACAGTGCAAAACCAATCTTTCTCCATGTAGGATTCTGTTCCTGGGCTGTTTCTGTTGGTTAGGACTGGCTTAAGGGATCTTAGAACTGCCCCACAACTCCCCCACCTCTAGAACAGGATCTCCCCTGTGTAGCAGCACAAGGTCCTTCGGAGAGTCCTCGTCTGCTCCACTGTGATCTGATGCTCTCAAGCCTGTTGCCCTTCAGTCTCAATCATGTCATAAGGCAGTTAGTGCTTAAGATAGCTCAGAATGATCTTCTACTTAAAGAAGGACCGTTATTCATAGTTCTGGGTAGCTTCAAGAGCCATTCAGTCTGTATTATGAGTTAGACACCTTCTCTCCCTGTTATATCTCAGTGTGGGGAGGTTTTCATTGTATCAGAGATGAATGTGTTGTGACCAAAGGTCCAGGCAAGACATTTCCAGAATAAAGGGAATCTTGTCTAAGCATATTCTATTTTTTCACTTGCTGTTGCCAGCGAGTTCCAGCAACGTCAGGTTTCAGGTACTTTCTTTCACTCTGTAATTATTAGATAATTCGTTGCCTTACTTTAATGCCACAATGTGATAGCTTTATGTGCATTGTTTATTCAATATTCATTTACATTCAGAGATCAATATATTAACTCATTTTCTGAAGCAGTATTTTTTAGAAAGTGTCAGTTTTCTGCAGCTGTTTGCATCCAAGTGTTGAAAACTGCAGGGAAATTGGGCTCAAGCTACAGACTACAGTCACAAACCTTTCTTCTCATGCTGTGTCTCCGCCTTCACTTTGTCTCTGGCTGACGTACATGCACATGCGTATAGAAGTCTCCTTCCTCCTGTGACTTTTTGCAGAAATCCTTGATTATAAGTTGGAGACGTTAAGACATTTCATCTGTAAGCATTTACGTACTGATTTCCTGTGAACGAGAGCATTCTCTTTTATAAAAGACACTATATCCCATACACTTAAGAAATCTATCTTGAACATAGCAAACATTTTTTTAATCTTGTGAGTTACAAACATGATTTCATTTTTACCTTTGAAAAGAATTCACCATCAGAGCAAGGATTGTGTTTATTTGGTTCTGTTGTCCCCGTTTGTCTAGAACATTCTCCCAACTTGTTCCTTCATACCGTGTATAGTTTTGGAGAGAAAAGTTTACATCCCTCGGAGGATGAACTATTGGTGGCTTGGAAGTGGTGAGCCCTCATTCAGCCATCCTTTCTGCATAGTTTTCTGTCAAGAACCCTTTTCTTACATCCATTTTCCTTTCTATGCCCCCCCTCTTATTCTGCTATATGTTCCTTGTCATTTTCTGTTCTTTTATTCATGATTTCTTGTAGTTCAGTGTGTTATCTATAAACCACTTATCTTTCTTTTCTGGTTCTCAGATCTGTCGCAGATGTTGTTAGGAGAGGCCTACCCCACCCTCCCTTCGAGCGCTTCCCTCTGTATTCTTCACTTATCTTTCCGAGTCTGTGTTGGGCATTTGGATGTTCAGTTTGTTTTAGAACTTCCTTACTGGAACCCTAAACCAGCCATGTCTCTAAGCAGCTGGAAGGGTGCTTCTAGTAGACACAGTTGTGTTTAGAATCCAGGCTCGCTTCCCTGTACTCCTTGCTTTTAAGAGCATTTCATTTGTAATTACATGTGCTGCAGTAGTGGATCATTCCAAAATGTCCATCCTAAAATCCGCAGCATCCTTTGTGAGATGGGAGGAGATGCAGACAATGGCACATCAGTTCTTAGGCTTTGCCACAGACACACTTAATGGTCCAGAGCTCTAAATTGTCATTCTTAATGTCAGTTTTTATTCCAAACCATAAAGATTTAACAATAATTTCTTCATGAAAATTCTAATTGTTCATATTTGTTGATAGAAACCTTTCCACTCCTTTTGCAGTGTGATGACACTCAACTCACAATAGAGGTCATTATTGCCCATCTCCCCAGCAGACTCGCTTCTGACTCTATGGCCTGTTTTGGTTAAGCTTGCTTCTCTCTAGAGCATCCGTCATTCATGGAAACAATAGGGTCACAGCAGCCACAGCATCATTTGCCAGTGGGTCTCTTATGTTTCCAAAAGAAGGTTCTGGCTCAGCAAAAGCTCTTACCTGCCCCCTAGTGCAAAGCCCGCTTTAGGAATTTTTTTTTTTTTTTTTTTTTTTTTTTTTTTTTTGGTGTCTGCTGCTTTTGGAGTGGCATTCTGTTTCCCAGGTCATGCGGAAGATATTGTGTACGAAGTGTGGGATGTTTATGTTCACCAGAGCGCTACCTGACAGTTCCTGCACAGAGGAGAGGCACAGAGAGACTGGGGCAGGATCTGAACCCAGGCCTCTAATGCCACAACCCTGTGATAGAGAACATTGTTAGATGCTGATCTAAGTTCCTCATGCCATAACCATGGGAGCTCCATAGCTCTATGAACTCCATTTATACTTCTCAGGATCTTAGCCAGAGGTCAAGAGGCAGTCATCTCCATTCATAGCTGGAAAACCAAGCAGACAGGTGCCCTGGTTAAAAGTAAGGGAACTGAGATGCAGGTTCAGGGTAGTCCAGGTTAAGAGCACTGTCTCCCTGAGCAATGCTCTCCTAACTCCGCCTACCATATATTCTAGATACAATGATTTCCTTCTGGGACCAGCAAGATGGCTCCCAGGTAAAAGGGGTTTTCTTCCAAGTCTGACAACCTAAATTTGATCCCTGGGTCCTACGGGATAGTAGGAAAGAACCAACATGTACAAATTACCCTCTGACCTTCACATTTGAGCCACAACATATAGGCATCCTCAGCCCTCCCTAGCCCTCCCATCATACTAACACATAAATAAGAATGACAGGAGCTCCACTCCACTCTGAGCAGCAGCATCTGTCACTGACGACAGATGCGGTCTTCGTGCCTTCGTTCTCAGTTGCTGCTGCGGTCACCACCTCAGTGGCACTTGTCACACTGCTCTCATGTGAGTAGGCTCCTACTGAAGACCTGGCATTCTAGAAACCAAACCACCGTATGACAATGGTGGATATTTTGTATAACCCTTCCTCAAAGTCTGTGGAAAGGACAGGAAGGCTTTGGTAGAACGTGCACCTTTGCTTCATTTGTACCATATTCAAGATGCAGGTCTGGTTTGCCTTTACAACAAAGTCTGGCTGTATTCCATCTGTGGCAGCACTGGTCATGTGCAGGCTGCTAAATGTATTTATGGCCACAGCTTCCTACTTAAGTAAAACTTTCTGAGTGATTCTTTTTCATTTAGCATCTCTTAGTTGTGCCCCAGAGGCCACTAAGGATGTCATCATGGCGTTGGTAAGCTGTTTACTAATACAGTGGTGATGTTTAATGTATCAAAATGAACATTTTATAAGCATAAGGCAGCTATATCTATATATCATATAAATATCAATATATTAAGGCATGTCGTACATTTCTGAGTTCCTGACTGTGAACACATTATCCTTTCAGGTTGGTCTTACAAAGTCCAGTAGAAAAGCACATTGAAGTAGCCCCTATGGACTGTTCACCTCTTTATTTATAACTGAATTCTCATTACTAAATAATTGATGCCAAGATTAATCAAGAAAAGTGCCAAGCTGTTTTCATAAATAAAGCCTCGGTCATGAACAGCCTGTTCATTTGGGAAATGACACAGTGCACTTCTCTCTAAATGCAAAGTAATGGCCTACTTAGGCACGATTATGTTTGCCTTCTAAGAACTGTGAGAAGTTTCCTTTACATTCTTTTCATTAAAGGAAAAATGGCCATTAAAACAAGTCTTTAAAGGGCCATTTAAAAATATTTTCCATTTGAGAAATAAAGAGAACCACTCAGCATGTCCGTGAAGTGCTGCACCAAGCTGTGTGGAAGGGGGAGCTTCGAACTCAGTGGCATCCTGCTTTTCAAAGCCCTTGTTCAGTAAAAGGTTTGCTGTGTTCCTTTTCAGGTATGTGGCCAGTTGGATAGACAGAAGACGGCATCAATCAGAAAAGGCCAATTTAACTATTCTTTTCGATAAATATATTCCTGTGTGCTTGGAGAAGCTAAGAACCAGCTTTAAAACCATCACTGCTATTCCAGAGAGCAGCCTGGTGCAGGTCTGAGCTGATTTTTTATGCCAGGGAAGTCAGAATAGCACACATTTTGCTTGCTTAAAAAGATGGGGGAAGGTACTGGTAGGACTTCCCAGTGGGTTGAGGCTCTTGGCCTAACACTTAATGATTTAAGCTCCATCCCTGAGCCCCAAGTGGTGGAAAGAGAGAACCAGCTTCTACAAACTATTCTTTGAATACCACTTGAGGGCCAAGGCAGCCTGCATCCACACGTGCACACACATGAAGACCAAGGCACCCTGCATCCACACGTGCACATACTTGAGGGCCAAGGCAGCCTGCATCCACACGTGCACACACATGAGGGCCAAGGCAGCCTGCATCTACACGCACGCACACATGAGGGCCAAGGCACCCTGCATCCACACGTGCACACACATGAAGACTAAGGCACCCTGCATCCACAC